>NW_003299114.1:379862-496670 GCF_000151645.1 Tuber melanosporum | reverse complement strand
GCGCATGGAGCTCACGACTGACTAAACGAGTGTGTACCGGACTTGGAATAAGTTCGTGAATTGATGATACTTCTTTAGAATCAATTCTTTCCATCCCTTTTTGCTTTCGTATTTCTTGTCTTGGATTGCTAGTTCTGTGCTGATGTTGATTTTTGTCAGGACTGTTTTTTCGTCTTCCTATGTCCATTTGAGAATTCCTGTTGTATCTCCTCTTGGATAGTACCGTCTAAAGGCTTGTGCTGTGATCTCTTTGATCTCAATTCTTTTTGTTGTATCAGGCTGGTTTTGGTTTGTGCTTTCAAATCCCTGATCTCCTCTTGTGGTTTCTTCCAGTTGATCTACTTTGTACAGATCCTCTTTGTTGATTTTTTTGATGATTAACTGTGCGATTCGATCGCCTTTTTGGACTTCGTAGTCTTCTTGAGCCAGGCTGGCTAGTACTACTTTGATTTCACCTGTATAGTCGATGTTGATCACCCCTGCCATGGTCATGAGTCGATATTTGACTGCTAGACCACTGCGGGGTACTATTCGTCCATAGGTGCCTTCTGGTGGCCCGATGGCTATTCCTGTCGCTATCATTACCTGCCCATTGGCAGGTATCTTGATTCCTTCATTGGCATACTGGTCGTGTCCTGCTGCCCCTTTGGAACCCTTGGTAGGCACTTTTGCCTCTTGGTCCAGTTTTTGTATCCGGACTCTCGTATCTTGCCACATTTCAGCTAGCTTTGCATGTAAAGTTTCTTCTTCCGCTTTTCATACCGGTATCGTGTAGACCACAGGCAAACTGTTGAGACATCATGTTGCACATAGTTCGCTTGTAAAGGTCATCTTGTTCTCGTTCCAATCGATTATCGAATTATGTTTTCGCAACTATGGCGTACCGTGGACTATCTCATGGTTCTTGAGATCTGCTACCTAAAAGGTTGCCGTTTCCCTATAGCTGTTAATGTCCGTAGGTACTGTTGCCATCTGGGTTATAGAACCCATTGTGCTTGGCTTTCTATCCGCCAGGTAGACTTGTCTCACTTTCTTCACTTCTTTGGTGTGGAGGGCCTATTTGTCGCAGATTTTCTTGTTGATGAAATCTTCTGTAGCCCCAGAGTCGAGCATTGCATATATTGTTGTTTCTTCATCTTTTTTGTTGTATATCTTCGTCTTGATAATCACATGATCTCCATCTTCTTCTCCTCTTTGAGTGTGTAGTGCCTTGCAGTAGTTCACTAACTTGATGGGTTTTCCAGGTCCACATCTTGGGTCTCCTAGACCACCATTTACTGGGGACCCTCGTCGTTTTCTGCCAGTATATTTTCTGCGATTATTTTGCAAATGTTGCTCCTTTTTTGAACTTGGAAGCGATTATTTCCTGCAGCTCTAGTCCCTTGGTCTCCACTATTGGATCAGCTTCTGCATTCTTGTATCTGATGTCCTGCTTGTCCGTACCTTAAACAGAGTTTCCCGTTCATCCTTCTAGCATATTCTTCTTTAGACTAGTTCAGAGCCGGTCCTGTCCTTGATTTGTCCAATTCCATTAGCTCGCCTAGTGGTAATGCTCGACTTTCCCCTCGAGCTGCTTGTGGTTTGAAGGTTCCGTCTACATTCCTGGATGATTGGGCCAACCTGTATGCTATAGTGTTTTCTGAGTTGTTTCGAACCATGTTTAGCTTACTTTCCTTATCGATGGCCTATCTTGAAAATTGTTCTGCCATGGTGTAACGCAAGTCAGAGATTCCCCATGCTTCTCTACATCTTTCACTGCAGTTTCTCAGGAGGATAATGTAGATGGTAGCATCATCAAACTTGGCCTCATATTTCAGTAGTCGGCATTCGTTCCAGTATACTGAAAAGGTTTGTTTTCCTTATTGGAGTTTCTACAGCTTTTGTCTTGCTGTCTCTTTGGTGTTGGGATGCCCGAATTGTTCAAAGAGTGTCACCTTGAACTCCTTATATGTAATCTATTCTCTCTGCTTCCTTCCATCTTGGAAGGGTATGATCCATTGCCCTGCGAGTCCTCTTAATAGAAATTCCACATATGGAATCTTGATCTCATTATGGTGTTCTCCATATCCCTTAACGGCATAATACCCTTCGCATTCTGCCAGGAATATTCATAGCTTATCTTCAACTCCTTCGTATGTGTCAGATTTTTTTGTTTTCGGTTGTTGGATGTTTCCTTGTCCTGTGTTTTGTGTTGCTGCTAGAAATGTCTGAAACTGATTTTTAGTCATTCCAAGTATGCTAGTGCCTGGTGCGGGAGCGGCCGGGGCCCGTGCCCCAGGTACTGCAGATCTCGACATTCTCTCAGGTCATGGAGTTCCTACAGGAGAGCTATCAACTGGAGATCCTTTTTCTGGGGTTACTGGGCTTACTGCCCTCAAGGGCTATGCTGAAATGTAGTCTAGAGTATCGCTAAATCCCCCTAGGTTAAGGTTTTGATCGTTGATGTTGATATCTCCTTCCCTGTCTGGGTTGAAGGATGCCGTCGTGTATCGTTTGGCGTCGCACAAGGTGACACTTTGTAATGTAATATTTCCTCCTTGAATAGTTAGGTCTTGGCCATGGGGAACACTACTTCTCTTCTTCTATTGCTTTCCTTAGTCTTACGATAGTACTAGGCTGCTGCCTACGTTACCGATAGTAAAAGACCTCTGTCTTCTACCAGGAACACCTATCGAAAGCTTTCTCTAACTCTTCTTCGTGAAGCGCTTTCCTTGGCGTAAGGATAATGTTGCAATAAAGATAAAGCTCGTAAAGGTGTTTTATATTTGTTAAAGTAATAAGTAGGAAAAGTACTTAGAACAAAGTGTGAAGAACCTATCCTCCTTGGCCGCTTTGACCTCCTTATATAGTGTTCTTCCCACCCATAGTCATGTGACCCAAAGTGGTCACATGTGCGAAACCAAATCATAACAAACTAGTCATGTGACCACTATAGTCATATGACTAGTTTGTTATGATTTGGTTTCATGCATGTGACCACTTTGGGTCACATGACTATGGGTGGGAAGAACACTATATAAGGAGGTCAAAGCGGCCAAGGAGGATAGGTTCTTCACGCTTTGTTCTAAGTACTTTTCCTCGTCCTTGCCATCGCTTTGCCCTGAGCACTTCCTTCACCCTCCTGGGGGGCCTTGATGCCTTGGATTCTGGGGGAGATATCTGAGTTCGCTCAGTAGTTCCTGGGGTCTTTGGTGTTGAGGTCTGTTAGGTGTTGTATGGCAGACCATCTTTGCTTCTCGTTTCGTTACCTGATGGCTTCTCACGATGCTGTCACTTCGAGCACTTCATTACAGTCGCTTACGAGCCCCTTTCGGTAAAATGTCTACAGCTTCCAGTCTATCATCTACTCGCAGGTTTCGCGTTCGATTTGGGATATTGAACATTGTGTTTGGGGGGATTACCTGTGTCGTTCTTTGGGCCAGCTCATGTCTTTTATTGGGTTTTAACAGAGTCTTTAGTTCTCGCGATACAAAACGCCCTTGAGTTAGACTGATGACCTTCTCAAGTATCAACGCGTGTACTGGCCGCATCAACCCACTGGGGAGAGGGCCTCGCTGGCCCCCCCCTCCTCGCTACTACATATTTCTACGGTCGGAAATCCTACAATGTTGTTTATCGCCGTTCCCTTGGAGTTTTGTCCTTGTGGCATTTACGGTGGTTCAGTCAGGTGTCTCCTCTCTGCCTTGGTGGGGATGGCTTTGACCCTGAAAGACTCTGCCTCCTGGTGTGGTTGTCTATGACTACCTGAAATGGTGTTGGACGATTGGCTGCCAGACACTCGCGTTGTCTGTATGTTGGGTTGGTTCGGTTGTGGTTTGTAGTTGGCGGCTCCACCCATTGCAAGTGAGGCATACCTTCTGTTTGACTGCTTGTGTTTCCCTTGCCCCTCCCTTCTTGTCGTGTTAGTTGAGAGTACCTCTTGCCCAATGTTTGGTCTGTGCAATTGCCGGACCTGTGGGGCTGACTTTAGCTGGCTCTGCTTACTCTTTCCCGACTCGGTTGGACTTTGGTATGACTGGGTTGGACGGTGTGGCTGGTGCCGATGCCTTTTGGTGTTGGTACTGCCTCCTTTGTGGTTCCCGGCTGTGGCTGGTGGGCCCCACTCAGCTATACAGTGTTGAGGGTTGGGGCTCTGTTCATCTGGCCAAGACTAGTGGCTGCCTGATGGGACTAGGTATGGGCTGTCCTGTGGCTATCAGATGGTTGATCTGTCTGAAGGGCTGGGGGGGTAGGATGGGCTCTGTGGCGTCTGGTATGTGGGGCTTGGGGGGGGAGAGGCACCTGCGAGTACTGGTCGGGCCTGCGTCAGGCTGGGCGAGGTCTAATTAAGTGTTTCCAGTCCGACTTGGGCTGTTGGGCACAGCTGCTGAGTGCTGCAAAGCTCCCTAATAGACCGGTTGGCTGATGGCCACCTGTGCGGATAGTGGGTTGCGACCACCTGGTTGGACTTATTTGGGTCTTATGTGCTGGGTTTTGTGGGGTTTGTTTGGTTTCTTTGGTTTGGTTCTGGGTACAGCTGGCATGAGCAAGGTACCATGGGTGGGAGATAGGCCCCACTGACCATTTCGGTCTGTCACCACCTCTATGTATTTCTTTTGTTTATGGATTGTGTGTTTTTTGGGGGACAGGCAGCAGGTACAGGTCCTCCTCACCATTACGCTCTTCAGAGGCACTTGGCAAAATGGGTTCATAGGGTCAATGGCCAGGCATGTGGATGCAAGAGGTGGACATGTTGGTCACCTCCTCTCTGCCATTGTGTCGCCTGTAGTTTATATTTGTTTTGGTTTTTAATGGTTTTCGATAGTGGTGGAGGTTTTGCGGGATGGTGTTTAGACCGGGCGGTAGTGATTTTATATTTTGTTGGACAAGGAACCTGGTTGGATCGGTCTTTTGCTCAGCTTTGGCTATGCTTAGTGATGGTTGGCTTCATATCAGAGGGGCTACGGACTTCGACCGCGGCGGGCGCTGGGTTGTTTGATGGTCTTGTAATTAGTTCTCGTGGAGGCATGACTCGGGGATGGCAGGTGCAGGACTATAGACTCAGTTAGCTTAGGATTAGTGGTATACTGGTTAGCAGTATCCCTATGCCAGCGGGGGCTCGTCGTATGCTAGTGTTGTTGGTACGAGTTTAAATAAAATTAGATTGAATTCTCAGTACTTTTCCTACTTATTACTTTAACGAATTTAAAACATCTTTACGATCTTTATCCTTATTGCAATATTTATCATTACACAGAGCAAAAGCTCTTCATGGAGAAGAGTTAGAGAAAGCTTACGATAGGCGTTCCCGATAGAAGACACAGGTCTTGTACTATCGGTAACATAGGCAGAGGCCTAGTGCTATCATAAGACGAAGAAAGCAGCAGAAGAAGAAGAGAAGTATCGTTCTCCGTCACCAAGCACTAACCATCCAAAGAGGGATCGTTACAGGTATACTGGTAAAACTAAAGTGTAACAGTTGAACTTAGTATATTGAAATACTATCTGTCAAAGTCTGCCTTTTCCATTATGGAATCAGGCTGTTTTTAAATTCACAAATCTGTTCACATCTAGTATGAATGAAACTAATCAAAGATATTAAGTGATACACTTTGGTAAAACTACTTAAGTATCAAAACAATACTTAAAATACAAAACAAAACCAAGTATCAAATAATACTTAAAACAAATCAAGTATCAAAGCGATACTTAAACCAAAACTTAATAATAAAACCCTTAACTGAGTACCTGTACTAGTTACAGCTTGTACTTTCAGTATACCTTGTGCAGGTACTTGGTTAAAAATTTTGTTTTATGTTTTGTTTTAATTATCGTTTTGATACTTGGTTTGTTTTACCAAAGAGTATCATTTGAGACCTTTAATTAGTTTCATTCAAGCCAGACATCAACAGATTTGTGAATTTAAGACTGCTAGTATAATGGGGGCTTCTTCTGAGAAGATGAATCCTGAGGTTGCAACCATAACAGGATGAATTCTTCTGCAAATAGGACAAATATAATAAATTTGAAAGTCTTAACAGTAGAGTTTTTAAAAAAACAAAATAGTAAAACTTAATATCATTAAGTTACAGCTTTACTCAATTAAGGCCTAATCTCGAGAGGTAGTTGATTGCCAGAGTAGAGGAGAACTCACATATACATAAGTAGATTTCTGTTAGGCAGAGACAACCTGATAGACTTCAGAATTTTCTAGGCCAATTGAAATTTGTTTCTGTAGACGGAGATTGTCTAGGAAGGCTAGAGTTTACTCTTTTCATTTATGACTACTGAGAGTGAAGTAAATTTGGTAAAGTAATATAGAATCGTAAAAATAATATTATATTGTTAAAGTCTCGTCTCTATTGCTTGATGATGTCTAAAGCTTTGGGAGGCACTTCGATATTTATATTCCGTGTCTCAGTGCTCACGGGCTACATCTATTTATCATGCCACTATGTACCTTTCTGATTACAACTCGTAATGTCGGGTATTCTTGAAAAGTGCGAACACCTGGAGACCCTGAAATTCACCACACCATCTTTGCTAATTATGATATAACTAACTCAGAACTATACGTTTCCAATAGTAGTTATCTGATCTTTAGAGTCCTTAGACTTGTGGCCTAGTTCTCAAGTTGAACTGATTTGACTTCAATAGTCTTCATTATTGATGAAATGATCAGTTTCACCTGGGGGTTGTATCTGTGAAGGTAGTCATAATCATAATCTTTCTTGGTCATCTGATTTTAAACCTCTATAACTCCTTACCCAACCGATAAATGTCTTCTGGAAGGCTTCCTACTAATTCGCAGAAAGCTAGTCTATCAGGTTGACAATTATTCCCTCCGTCGGCAACCATTGTTTACTTTTAGGTAACAGGATGTCAATCACCATTATAGTATTGGAAGTTGCCTTTATAACTACAACATGTTCCGAAACCTGGTTACAACACTTCATGAAGCCTAATAACTTCTATAGTAGTGTTTCTCAGAGTTCTAGACTCTTCTAGATATTGTAGGGTGGGTGTGAATGTATTGGTCTCTTGTTGAAATCCTTTACCATTCAATACCATCTCTTTATGTGGAAATGTCCCATTACTTATGGCCTATGCCAAAGGTATCACATCTTTAAAGCCTAGTAATGTTCTGAGTAGTTGGCAGATTCACTCGGTTTCACTTCTCAGACCTAGCCGAAGGTCTCCTCTTATATATCCTGTGAACGGGATCCAGTTGTACAAATGGCAATGATGTATACAGTGTTATTCTGACACCTGCAATTCTGTAGTATTATAGTCACAGGATGAAACTGAGATTCATATGTATGATAACGTGCGGGCCCCATAAGGGGGCCAGAGGGGGGTGTTGGAGACCAGAGATTCCGATTCCGAGTAAGGTTACCCTACCTAGGGTGACTTCTGGGTATTGGATCCCGGTATTCCTAACAATTTCATATACTGCTAGTTGCTCTCTATTACTTCTCTGCATTCGCGAGTACCCAACTCCCTTGGGCTGTCTAGTCAACCTCTACAGGTAAGACTAAATATCCTCGATAGCAAACTAGACTACTCTGCGGTTTGCTAATACCCACCCGACAGAAGTGTTTTAGCCACTGTATCTACAATGCAATAGCAGGAGTAAAAACTCTTCTTACTACGAACATGTCAGTAGCAAGCTTACATGCCTGAGCTGATGCAATACCAACCGTGAAACTCACTACCCATATACACTTAGTCTTCTACAAGCATCCACAGCCCCTGAACATCTATCCGGTTCTACTCCATTCCATATCATTACAGATGATGGCTATGTTGCTTCGTCAATTGATTTCTTCTGAGGTTGACTACCAATAGACGCTACCCACAGTCAACCCTCCCAGAAGTAGGTCTCATTGTAACCGCAGACAAGTATCTTGGAGCTCTTAATGATTCTCTAATAATATTACACTTTCGGGACAATGGACTTTGATTACTTTGCCCATAGGCCTCCAGTAATCTCAAGTACTAATTCTGACTTCAAAGTAGTATTACTCTATCAGTTCTGCTCTGTTTTGCACGAAACTACCTGGAGACCATTTGTAACGATCCCCCTCTTGATAGTTAGTTCTTGGCGATGGGGAACGATACTTCTCTTTCTGTTTTCTTCTTTCTTTATCTTATGATAGCTCTAGGCCTCTGCCGACGGTACCGATAGTACAAGACCTTTGTCTTCTATTAGGAACGCCTATCGTAAGCTTTCTCTAACTCATCTTCGTGAAAGACTTTTCTTGGCATAACAATAACGGTGCAATAAAGATAAAAATCGTAAAGATGTTTTATATTCGTTAAAGCAATAAGTAGGAAAAGTACTTAGAACAAAGCATGAAGAACTTATCTTCCTCTGCCGCCTCCGCCTCCTTATATAGTATTCTTCCTACGTGTAATCATGTGACCTAAAGTGGTCACATGTGCAAAGCCAAATCATAACAAACTAGTCATGTGACCAAAGTGATCACATGCTCAAAACCCATGACCTCATAACAAGGTCATGTACAAAAACTCATAAACCAATCATAACGCAATAAACAAGTCATATGACTCGACTGAGTCATATGCATGAAACCCATGACCTCATAATGAGGTCATGTGCGAAACATAAATCATATGTACAAGGCTTACCCACAAGGCACACTTGCAAGGCATACTCGCCAAGCGCAAGTCCCATGACTCATACTTGAGCCATGTGCGAAAGCATCACAAATCCCACACATAACAAATCATATAACCCGAATGAGTTACATGCACAAAACAATAACATACCTGTGACTCATAACCATGTGTCACGTGAAAACCTTTTCCATGCCAAGCCATGTTCGCGACATTAGCTCCCCTGATCCTAAGCCTGAGTCCCATCAGGCTTTTTCTCCCAGTTTCAATAATTCCCGTCCTGCCAAGGGCATGGTCCTTCTCAGCTTGTGGAATTTTTCATCTACTATCCTCCATCTGACCCTTACTGATTCTAGGGTCAAATTCGCCATCTCGATTGTGTGCCGCTGATTATCATTCTGCTGTCTTAGCTCCATGATCATTTTGTCGTTTGCCGAAATTGTGGCCACAGCTTGGCCAAGTTGTTCTCGGAGTCCTTGTATCTCCCTGTGCAGGCTCCTGACGTCCAGTTCCATGTCTGCTGAGGAGCTTTGGGCCCCTCCCTCCTTGGACTGTGTCCTCGCGGCCCATGCCTTTCTGGCATCCTCCCCTTCCAACTCTTTCCTGCTTCCATCCTTCTGCGGGTACAATCTCGCAGATATTTTTTGTGCCCTCTGCATCCTACACCCATTTCTGAAGCATTGTTGCCAATGCTTCAGAATGTGGTCCGGGCATGGGCCACGCTTTCGACATTCACTCGGGAACCATCCCGAGCCTTCTTTATCACCAAAGTGTGTTTGGCAACCGTCATCGTAGTATACCGTCCATGACATGGCGTTATACTATTCCTGTTGTTCCCTCTCCTTAAGTTCTTCGTCAGTTGGCCCCATGAATGAGTATTCGGGGCTAGTGGGTGTGGTTTGGCAGTGGCTATCGCCCCAGCCTTCGTGTTGTTGCAACAGCGCGGGAGCCTTTCCCTCACCTTTGTCTTGGTTGAACATGATCGTCACCTGGGCCGGGCTTGCCTAGGTAACGCTGGTGGAGGGTTGAGATGGCATCTTGTGCGTTTTCGAAGTTGTGTGCGAAGTACCAAGTTTTCTCGGGTTTGGGAGAATATCCTGTCCACTTGGCTCGGTATTGGAGGTGACCGTGGAAGAAGCGGGAATCGACTATCTCGTTGAGTTCGTATTCTGGTTCTCTGTCGAGTTTGATTGGAGGGGGAGCAATAAGTGTTTGTGAAGGAAACTTATTGTCCTTGTGTCATTTTAGGAGTGAGATGTGGAATGTGTTGTGTATTCACATTGAGGGGCGAAGGTCGAGTTTATAAGCTCAACTGCCCACTTTTTCCAGTATCTGGAATGGTCCTATTTTCTTGTAGTCCAATTTCTTTGATGGTCGTATTGTATGGATATTGCGTGGTATTAGCCATACCATATCTCCTGGTTGTATGTTTGGATCTGGTCTTCGGTGCTTATCGTACTGTTTCTTCTGTTGTTGTTGTGCTTGACTTATTTCGTATTGTAATGTTTCGTGTAGTTTCCCCATATCGGTTTTGTTTGGTATCACATTATTAATCGTATGATATGTGGTCTGACTTTGTGGATGTTGTCTGTAATTTGCGAAGAAGGGTGTCGTGCCGATTGTTTCTTGCTTTCCACTGTTGTATGCGAATTAGGCCATAGATAGCAGCTTGTACCAATCATCTTGTTGATAATTGACGTAAGCTCTTAAATATTGTTCGAGTATCGCATTTACCTGTTCCGTTTGTCTATTCATTTGTGGTTGGAACACTGTGCTCATTCTGTTTTGTATTCCCATTTCTCCAGTTATGTTCTTCCATAGTCCCGATGTGAATAGTGTTCCTGGATCGGTAATGATATTCTTTGGAAGACCATGAAGTCGAAAGACCTCACTGAAGAATGTTTGTATAAAATCCCTCGTGTTGATATCTTTTCTAACCGGAATGAAATGTCTCATTTTGGTCAGACGATCTACCATGACCAGGATGCTATCGCAATTTTCCGATGCCGGTAGGTCTGTGATGAAATCCACAGTAATTGTTTCCCATGGTTGTTCGGGAACTTCATTTGATTTTAGTAACACATATGGTGCGTGTTTAGCCGTTTTCGTCCTTTGGCATATGTTGCAGTTTTTGACATATCGTTTAACATCTTCATGCAGTCCTGGCCAATAGAATACCATCGTGATGAATTCCATAGTTTTAGCCCTTCCTCCATGTCCGCCATTTGGATATCATAGTGTTGTCATATGATGTCTGTCCTTATCCCCTCTTCTTCCGGGATCTCTTGTTTTCCGTTGTACCACATATATCCGTCCTTCCATTGGCATAAACCCAGAGCAATTCCTTTCATCTCCTTTTTCCCTTCCTCTAAGGCTTCTCTTATTGCCTGAATTGTTGTCTTTCTCATTTGCATTCTCAATTCCTCTTTCCTCCGTTGATGTAAATTGGATAACCTCCATTGCCTCGAAGTAGGTTTTTGGTAATAGTGTTCGCGTTTTTTGTTTGATTCTTTCGTCTTCTTCTGTTTGTGGTTTGTCGCTTGCAATTCTTGTAAGAGCATCTGGCTTTCCACTCTCTTTGCCTGGTCCGTACTCGATTTTGAAGTTGTATTTGCTGAGGTGTTCCATCTCTCTTATCTGGCGGTCGTTCAGTTCTTTCGTAGTCATGAACGGGATCAGGTTCTTGTAGTCGGTTAGAACACAGACTGGATGGTCGTTGTTCAAAACGTATCTCCTCCATTCTTTTAATGCTTCAACTATCGCTAATAGTTCTTTGTTTGCAACATCGTAGTTGCACTCTGTGGAGGTCATTGTCTTGGATAGGTAAGACACTGGCCTACATTTTCCATCAATGCATTGTTGAGATAGTATGCCCGAGCATACATATTGTAAGGTATCCGTTTCTATCATTGTCCTTTGGTTTGGATTGAAATGAACCAGTATGGGTGCCGATGTTAGATGCGTCCGTATTGCATCATGTGCTTTTTGTTTGGTTTCTCCTCATTCCCATTTCTTATTTTTCTTTGTTAGGTTATAGAGTGGTTTTGCAAGCCTGCTAAATCCTTCTATGAACCTTCAATAAAAGTTGCAGAATCCCATAAAGCATTGAATATCTGTCTTGTTGTTTGGTTTGGCCCAATCCAATATGGCTGCTGTTTTGAAAGGGTCAACCTTGACCCCACTTCCATTGATGATAAATCCGAGGTATTCTGTTTCTTCCTTATGGAATTCGCATTTTGTGGGTTTGATCTTCATTCCTGATCCTTGAAATGTGGCCATGATATTGCTGATATCTTTTTAGTGTTGTTGTATGTTTTCCGAGTATATGAGTACATCGTCCAAGTATACGATACAACATATGTCGAGGTACTTATTAAGTACTTTGTTGATCTATCTCTGGAATAAAGCCGGTACGTTGGTTAGCCTGAAGGGCATAACTAAGTATTCGAACATTCCATATCTTGAGGCGAATGTAGTCTTCCATTCGTCTCCTGCCTTGATGGGTATATTGTGGTATGCATCCTTGATGTCGAGTTTGGTGAAGTATTTTGCTGACCGCAGTCTGTCCAGTGCTTCTCCAATCAAGGGTAGTGGATATTGGTCTTTCTTGGTAACCGAATTGAGGGCTCCGTAGTCTACGCAGAGTCTCATTTTTCTGTCTATCTTTTTGACAAATAGTATTGGGGATCCTCCTGACGCGAAAGAGTCCCTGATCCATCCTCGCTTTAGGTTTTGCTCGATGTACTTCCTAAGTTCTTCGAGCTCTGCTTCTCCTAGTGGGTATAACCTCTTGTAGGGAATCTCTTTTGTCTTTCCCATTTTTTCATTTTTGTCTAGCTGAATTTCGTGATCAATTCCTGGTCTTCATGGTGGTAGCTCCATAGCTTCCTCTTCTTGGAATAGATTTGTGAATTGGTGATATTCTTTTGGAACCAATTCTTTCCATCCCTTTTTGCTTTGGTATTTCTTGTCCTGGATTACTAGCTCTGTGCTGATGTTGATTTTTGCTAGAACTGCTTTTTCGTCTTCGTATGTCCATTTGAGAATTCCTGTTGTATCTCCTCTTCAATAGTACTGTCCAAAGGCTTGTGCTGTGATCTGTTTGATCTCAATTCTTTTTGTTATATCGAGCTGGTTTTGGTCCATACTTCCAAATCCCTTGCTTCCTCTTGTGGTTTCTTTCAGTTGATCTACTTCAGGCAGATCTTCTTGGTTGATTTTTTCGATTATCAATTGTAAGATTCGATTGCCTTTCTGGACTTGGTAGTCCTCTAGAGCTAGGTTGGCCAGGACCACTTTGATTTCACCTGCATAGTCAATGTCGATCACCCCTGCCATGGTCATGAGCCGATGTTTGACCGCTAGACCACTGTGGGGTGCTATTCGTCCATAGGTGCCTTCTGGAAGTCCAATGGCTATTCCCATTGCTATGGTTCCCTGCCCGTTGGCAGGTGTCTCGATTCTTTCATTGGCATATAGGTCGTATCCTGCTGCCCCTTTGGAACCCTTGGTAGGCACTCTTGCCTCTTGGTCCAGTCTTTGTATCCGGACTCTCTTGTCTTGCCGCATCTCGGCGAACTTTGCATGCAAAGAATCTTCTTCTGCTTCTCGTATCGGTGTTGAGTAGACTACTGGCGAACTGTTGAGACATCATTTCTCACATAGTTCGCTTGTAAAGGTTATCTTGTTCTCGTTCCTATCAATCGCCAGATTATGCTTCCGTAACCATGGCATCCCTAGGACTATCTCATGGTTTTTTAGATCTGCTACTTGAAAGGTTGCCGTTTCCCTATGGCTGTCAATGTCCATAGGTACTGTCACCGTATGGGTTATAGGACCCATAGCGCTTGGCTTTCCCTCCGCTAGGTAGACTTGTCTTGCTTTCTTTGTTGGTTTAGTATGGAGGCCATATTTGTCGCATATTTCTTTGTCGATGAAGTCTTTCGTGGCCCCAGAGTTGAGCATTGCCTATATTGTTGTTTCTTTGTTTTCTTCGTTGAATATCTTTGTTTTGATCATCACATGATCTCCATCTTCTTCTCCTCTTTGCGTGTGTAGTGCCGTGTAGTAGTTTGCTAACTTGATGGGTTTTCCAGGTCCACATCTTGGGTCTCCTAGACCACTGTTTACTGGAGACCCTGATTGTTTTCCGCCGGTGAATCCTGTGCTATCATTTCGTGAATGTTGCTTCTTTTTTGATTTTAGAAACGATTATTTCCAGCAGCTCTGTTTCCTTCGTATCCGTTGTCGGGTCGGCTTCTGCATTCTCGTATCCGATGTCCTGCTTTTCCGCACCTCAGGCAGAGTTTACTGTTCATTCTTCTGGCGTATTCTTCCATAAACAGGTTCAGAGCAGGTCCTGCTCTTGATTTGTCTAACTCCATTGGCTCACTTGGTGGTAATGCTCGACTTTCTCCTCCAGTTGCTTGTGGTTTGAAGGTCCCGTCCACATTCCTGGATGATTTGACCACCCTGTGAGCTATAGTATTTTCCGAGTTGCTTCGAACCATGTTTAATTTGCTTTCTTTATCGATTGCCCATCTTGCAAATCGTTTGACTGTCGTATAATGCAGGTCAGAGATTCCCCATGCCTCTCGGAGTCTCTCGCTGCAGTTTCTCAGGAGGATGATGTAGAGAGTAGCATCATCAAACTCGGGCTCATATTCCAATAGTCGGCATTCATTCCAGTATGCCGAGAATGTTTGTTTTCCTTGCTGGAGTTTTTCTAGCTTTCGTCTTGCTGTTTCTTTAGCGTTGGGATCTCCATATTGTTCGAAGAGTGTCGCCTTAAACTCTTTGTATGTAACCCATTCCCTCTGCTTCCTTCCATCTTGGAAAGGTATGATCCATTGTCCCGCAAGTCCCCTAAGTAGAGATTTCACATATGCAATCTTGATCTTGTTATGGTGCTCTCCATATCCCTTGATGGCAAAATATCCTTCACATTGCGCTCAGAATATTCGTAGCTTGTCTTCAGCTCCTTCGTATGTGTTGGCCTCCTTTGGTTCCGGTCTTTGAACCTTTCCTTGCCCTGTATTTCGTGGGGCTCCGAGAAATACCTCAACCTGATTTTCAGTTATTCCAAGTATAGTGGTTCTTGGTGCCGGAGCGGCTGGGGCCAGTGGCCCAGATACTATGGATCCTGACATTCTCTTAGGTCATGGAGTTCCTGCAGGAGAGCTATCGACTGGTGATCCTTTCTCTAGGGTCACTGGGCTTGCTGCTCTCGAGGGTTCTGTTGAGATATGATCTAAGTCGTCGCTGAATCCTCCTAGGTTAAGGTTTTGATAATCGATGTCAATATCTCCTTCCCTGTCTGAATTGAAGGATGCCATCTTGTATCGTTTGGCATCGCACTTAGGTGACGCTTTGTAATGTAACGATCCCCCTCTGGATTGTTAGTTCTTGGCGACGGGGAACAATACTTCTCTTTCTGTCTTCTTCTTTCTTTATCTTATGATAGCTCTAGGCCTCTGCCTATGTTACCGATAGTACAAGACCTTTGTCTTCTATCGGGAATGCCTATCGTAAGCTTTCTCTAACTCATCTTCGTGAAAGACTTTTCTTGGCGTAACAATAACGGTGCAATAAAGATAAAAATCGTAAAGATGTTTTATATTCGTTAAAGCAATAAGTTGGAAAAGTACTTAGAACAAAGCGTGAAGAACCTATCTTCCTCGGCCACCTCGGCCTCCTTATATAGTATTCTTCCCACTCATAATCATGTGACCTAAAGTGGTCACATGTGCAAAACCAAATCATAACAAACTAGTCATGTGACCAAAGTGATCACATGCTCAAAACCCATGACCTCATAACGAGGTCATGTACAAAAACTCATAAACCAATCATAACGCAATAAACAAGTCATAAGGCTCGACTGCGTCATATGCACGAAACCCATGACCTCGTAATAAAGTCATGTGCGAAACATAAATCATATGCGCAAGACTTACCTGCAAGGCACACTCGCAAGGCATACTCGCCAAGCGCACGTCCCATGACTCATACTTGAGCCATATGCGAAAGTATCACAAATCCCACACCTAACAAATCATATAATCCGAATGAGTTACATGCATAAAACAACAACATACCTGTGACTCATAACCATGTGTCACATGAAAACCTTTTCCATGCCAAGCCACGTTTGTGACACCATTTTCCAGGTTCACCTCTACCCTTTCATATATCCTGCTCACAGCTTCTAATCGGATGGACAGTGTGAGCTTATACGATGTTACAGAGCATCTCCACTTGTGGACATTTGCTAGACTTACAGCAACTCCCCAGACTGTAGCCTGTGATGCTAGGAGCTTATAGCTGAGCCGGAGGAGGGTGTTAGCCACCACACCTCCAAGTTACAGCCAGTTCAGAGCTCAACTGGTTGTGTAGGAGTGATCCGTACAACCCGAGAATCGAATACCCTATGTTATTTTGTATGAACAACTATCGAGTATGATAACTTCCCCCAATGTCCTGCATAACAAATTACTTTCAAGGTAGGATAACTTGGCTCCATAGCAGGATAACCCATAGTACAAGGTGGGATAACTCCAATTTGAAGGTAGGATAACTGTGGTTCGAAGGTATGGTAACTCTACCTGAACCCACAGTTGAGCAATTCAGATTAACTCCTAAATTAACTACTTGGATTATCCTACCCAGTAGGTTAGCCACCACTTCTTACTAGTACTTATGTACTACTCAGTATGGCATAGCATGTCCAACTGAGGTACCTAACTAACCGTACCTCTACTTAGTAGACTCTGGTCTACCACCATTCCTACTGTGGTAGTCTCTTGACACGGTATGGATATAGGTTTGGCTAACTATAATAGTACTCTATGGAGTCTTATTACAGCCTGATCCTACCCTACAATGGAAAAGGCAGACTTCAACAAACAGTATTTCAATATACTTGGTTGAACAGTTACTTCTTTAGTTTTCCCAGTACATCTTTGAAACCTCCTTTAGTTCACAGCTCTCGTCTCCTCTTTGAATGTAATCGGTGCAGGATCTTGGTTAAGGGTTGTATTTTATGGTTTGTTTTAAGTATCATTTGATACTTCGTTTTGTTTTATGTTTTGTTTTAAGTATTGTTTTGATACTTGGCTTTATTTTATGTTTTATTTTAAGTATCGTTTAATAATTGGTTTTGTTTTATATTTTATTTTAAGTATCATTTAGTACTTGGTTTTCTTTTATGTTTTGTTTTTATGTATCGTTTTAATACTTAAGTAGTTTTATCAAAGTGTATTACTTGATACGTTTGTGTAGTCTTGTTCATGCTAGACATGAACAGATTTGTGTATTTAAAGACTACCTGATTCTACAATAGAAAAAAGCAGGCTTCAATAGATAGTATTTCAGTATACTTGATTGAATGGTAACTCTTTAGGTTTTCCCAGTACACCTTTGAAGGCTCCTTTAGTTCGCAGCTCTCATCTTCTTTCTAGTAGAGCAGGCGACCTGTTAACTATTATACCTTATCCAAAATATGATTGGCACCTTGCAAACACATTACATTCTGTATCCTCACAGTAACTTATCTTAATATTATGATTTTCACTAAACTCATTACAGATTTCCTCCTTCAACATCTTTTGATTAAGAAGGTAGTACTATTTGAGAATGAATTAAGAGAAATTTAAAAGTAGTTTGTATGGAGGAATATAGGGATGTTGATTGTAGAAGATAATTCAGTTACTGTGATAAAAAATCTTTTTTTATTACCTCACCTACCTGTTTCTGATATGCACATAGTCCTATCTGGCAAATTCTCTAACTCATTCTTTACTATACTATCTTATTTAGATCTTAGATTTCTTGGACAAATACCTGACAAAAGAATAGATATCATCACATGATGGATATGAGATTTTAAACTTGAAAAATAAGATGAGTTCTGATATGAATTCTTATTACTTTACCATATTTTCCTACTACCCAGTTCTTAGTAGTCATAAATGATAATATTATTACTGAACCTTCCTTGACAAATCTCTATTTATATTACAGATTCTGACCTAAGCCTTTTAATATCTGTTACATCTTGGATTCCACCTAATACCTTAATTTAAGCACAGGATGTATACAATAAATTAGGAATTGATAAAAAAAATATTATAAGAAGCCATGCGGTCACTTAATACTGTTGTAAGCTAGTCAAGTCAAGTTAATACACGCTTTTACATTGATGAGCGTGAGTCTCTTTCTAAACCTTGTAACTCAGTCTGAAGAAAACATTTTAGGAGTTCAAATATATGTAAAGTCGCTGTGCGAGTACTTTTCTCTCTTTCTCACGTCTTGGTTGCATTCTGTGAGCTAATCCCTAACAAATCCTCCCTGTCACAGGCCCCTAGTCAACCGTAGACCCCGATATCCCAGCACCCACCGCTAACTGGTTATCAAAGCCTTTAAACAGTTCTACCCGTATATGGAACATCTAGCATTCAGTGCTATAGATCTTTGTGAAAACATATCACAAAAGTAAAGAAAATATAAAGTTCTAAACCTAACCGCAACTCGGTGCGCAGGCGCCAATACCGCCTCCACTGCCCGGAGTTAATATATGTTAGATTTTGGCACAGCTGTGGTTATGGCACGAGTGCGATTGTCCCGTATATCGATATACTAGTTGTATCATGGGATATACCGTTGGAAGCATATAAATAGGTAGGCTAGGCTTGTAAGGATTTGGATATGGCGGATATTCAGTCCATCTTTGCACTGCGCAGTAATAGAGTAAAGCGTGTAGTGGAGAGTGTTGATAGCTGGTGCAGTCTCACACATACAAGTATTATACTCGGGGAGATGTCTTTGTAGGATTATTCTGCAGGTTAACCTAGCTTAACTGCTCACTGGCTTTCTTACCGGTGGTGGTGCTCGTAACGCCATGGCATACACTTTTCTCGATACCACCACCCCATCCTCACACACCTTACCTTCCATCACTGGCTTTCGCCGTATATTTGTATAAAAAAAACCCCCCGGAAACAAGCAAAACAAACACTAACCCCCCCACTTCCCCATAATGAGATACCCTTATATAAGCCGACAAAAATGCCATACCTCCTCCCCCCCAAACGAACTCCTCCTAATAACCGACAACCTCTCTGTACACCCCCCCTCAAAGACAAGTCCAAACCTGCAAGCGCCTGCACAGACTACTAACCCCTCACCTGCACAAACCCGCCAGCAAGCCCAGAGACTCCCTCCCACCGCCGCGCTGGGCCGTCTCCTGCGGGCACACGCAGCTGGCGCGCCACCTGGCACAGTCAGGGCATACACCAGATGCTCACGACTCAATGCACCAGACGCCGCTCCTCCACGCTGTAATAGCCGGGTATGCGAGCACGGTGCCGTACCCGCTCGAAGCGGGTGCGAATGCGATAGGGAGGACCCGGTGCTCGGGGGCACGCCGCTGCACTGGGCTGCACTAGGCGGGTGCCTGGAGGTGCTCTTGAAAGCGCCGGTGTGAGCGTGCATTGTCGTGCGAGCGGCCGTGGGACTAGCACGCGGGTTGGAGGCGAGACGATTAGCCGATGTATGATATCGGCTCAGAGGAGGGGGTCGGTCGATAGGGTTCTCCGGTACAGTACTGGTGGGACGCCATTGGATTGGGTTGCCTGGGGGGGTTGCGGTTGGCCGGGTGCTGGTTAAAGCTGGGGTTAGGGTTGGGGAGCTTGCCGGGGGGAGAGGGGTGTGCTCAGTGGGAAAATGGGGGTGATTACCGCGCTGGTGAATCCTAGGGCAAGGGAGGTACTCAACCTATGAGGAGAGTCGACTGCAGATCTTGTGGCGGCTGCGGCGGGGTGGGCGGGGGTTTTGGGGAGGTTGTAGGTGCCCTGAATCACAAGAGGGCAAGACTCAGGGGGCTGTTGTGGTAGGCAAATTGAACGTAGTTTGTGTTGCTATGGAAATTTCTTTTGCGATTACTTTCTTGGTGTAAATTTGAGGGGCGTGATCTGATAATGTGGTCATCTATTGTTCCACTTCTGGGTCTTCTTCTTGTGTTAACTTATAGATGATGGGAATCGGGGAGGGATATATTATCAGATGCTATGCATTCCCATTATATCCCGTAAAAACGGCCCAAGCTATTCAATTGTATTTCTTCCTTTACTTCACATCATATTTATCTAGAAACTATGCTGAACAATGATCGG
The DNA here is from genome assembly GCF_000151645.1 of Tuber melanosporum. NCBI lineage: Eukaryota > Fungi > Ascomycota > Pezizomycetes > Pezizales > Tuberaceae > Tuber > Tuber melanosporum. Next base: position 476,880 of record NW_003299114.1, on the reverse strand, counting down.
TAATTCAACCACCTCCAATAGCTGAGCTTCCTCCATGTGACGAGTGAGTATTGGTGACGGCAGCTCTTGGCGGCTGATGGGACTCTGAGGGGGGTGAGAAAAGAACATTCCAAATTTTCCGGCATCCACATTCCCAGCCCAATCTGACTGGGATCGAGTAAATTAGATCTCACACCTATGAACCCTTTAGAAGAATTCGTTAAAAGAAGCATAATGCTAATATCCTTGAACATCATAGCTCAGACTCCAAACAAGATGGCAACCCACAGTAGCTAATCCGGTTTGCAGGATATATGAGAGAGGGACCTTCGGTTAGGTCTGGAAAGTGGAACAGAGTAAATCCGTCAACTATCCAGAGAGTTACTAGACTTCAAAGATGTAATATCCTTGTCATAAGCCAAAAGTAACAGGACGTTTTCGCACAAAGAGATGGTATCAAATGGTAAAACAATCTCAACAAAAGGCCAATATGTTTGCATACATCCTACAATAATCAGAAGAGTCTAGAACTCTAAAAAACACTATCATAGATGCCAATGGACTTCACGGAATATTACAACTAGGTTTTGAAATACCTTGTAGCTACAGGAATGACTTCCAGTACTACAACAATGATGGAAACCTATTACCCAGAGCAACCAAGGGTTGCCAACCGAGGGAATATATGTCAATCCGGTGGAATAGCTTTCTGTGAATTAGTAGGAAGGCTTCCAGAAGATATCTATTGGCTGAGTAAGGAGTTATGGAGGTTTAAAGTCAGGTGACCTGAAAAAAGATTATGATTAGGACTACCTTCGCAGATGCAACCCACAGATAAAACTGATCACGTCATCAATGACGGAGACAATTGGAGCCAGCTCAATTCGACTTGAGAACTAGGCCACAAGTCGAAAGACTCTAAGGATCGATAACTGCTATTGGGAACAGTATGGTTCCGAGTTAGTTATATCATAATTGCCAAAGAGGGTGTGGTGATTTTCAGGGTCTCCAAGTGTTTGCACCTTTCAAGAATACCTGATATTGCGAGTTATAATCAGAGAGGTACATAGTTGTATGATAAATAGATGTAGTCCACAAATACTCAGACATAGAATATAAATATTGAAGTGCCTTCCAAGCTTTAGATATCATCAAGCAAAGGAGAAGAGACTTTAACAATATAATATTGTTTTACGATTCTATCTTACTTTACAAAATTTACTTTACTCCAAGTAGTCATAAACGAAAAGAATGAACTTGAGCCTTCCTAGAATATCTCCATCTACAAAAACAAATCTTGATTGGCCTAGACAATTCTGCAGTGTGTCAGATTATCTCCACCTAACAGAGAAATACTACCACTAGGCTGTGAAGAGGAAAAGAGTGGGGAAGTTGAACAAGGCCTGTTGAGAAGATCCAGAGGAATCTATCAAAATCTCTTACCGCTAACTGTAGTCGCAGCCATCTGCTGAGAGAACAAAACCGAGAAAGCTGACAATATAAACGCTAAGTGAGATGCTAAGCAAGGGTGGGGAGAGGGGAGAAAAGGACATCCAAAGGTGCCAGAATGACATGAGGAGGTCCTAGATGGGGTAGACCCCAATAGCAGACAGTAAGGAGGATGCCCAAAGGCAAAAGAGGGATGGAAATTATAGCCAGGACCCCCAGCGGAAGGGGTGCTGGGTGGGGAAAAGTTGTGATAGTAGTCTTTGGTGTTGAGTCATTCCTGATTAGAAAATAAATTTCAAAGACAGTGGTTGTAACAGAGACGGAGGAGGTGTCTAAGAGCTGAGATTCTTTTTTTTTTTTTTACTTATAGAATTTATTTGATTAAAGGTATAAACCTCGTACGAAGCGTAAGCTATAGTGTCAAAAACCTCTATCCCAGGCCCGGCCAAAATAAGGAGATACCAAGACCCTCTAGTTTAGGCCTCACCCCACATCTCATCTATCAAGAAAGACATCCCCCTACACCACTAAGCGGTAGTTTAAGGAAACACCTAACTAAGAACAAGCAGGAGGTAACAACGAAAACACCCCCTGTAATCCCAAAAAACAAACATGTCCCCGAAGGGAACAAAGGAGAGTCAAATTCCTATCCAAGTAGCCACTGTAGTGCCTTTGCAGGTGGAGATGGTAAAATCTTACTGCAAGTAACATCAGGTGGAGAGAGCATTCCAAGCTTCAGACCAACCTCTGAGGTAGTGCACTACTGAGGCTGGAATCAGCAAGTGGACAGCCATGGGCTGGAGCTGCAGGAAAGGAGAAAAGAGACTGGAAGGACATCGTTGAAGCCAGCCATAAGTAGAAAGACTATAAGATACTAGCAGGGCAGAGGAGGATGGTAGTAAGGTACCAGCCGATCCAACTGCAAGTTGGGGAGAGAAGAGCAGGCTAGTAATCCAAACTGCTATCAGAATCGTGTTCGTGTCTGTGCTAAGCGGTCTCCAAAAACAGGAGAGTGGAGAAGTTGACCAAGACCTGCTGAGGAGATCCAAGGGAATTAATCTAAATTCTCTCCTAGGGACTGTAGTCTCAGTCATCTGCCAAAAGAAAAACCAAGAAAGCTGACCATACCAAAGCTAAGCAAACTGTACTAAGCAAGGGCACAGAATGGGCAGAATAGAATACCCAAAGGCACAACAATGGTAACAGGAGGTACTAGAGAGGGTAGACTCCAATAGTAGACACTAAAGAGGATGCTTAAAGGTAGAAGTGATGGCTAGCACCTCCAGTGGGGAGGGTGCTAGGTGGGGAAAAGTGGTGATAGTAGTCTTTGATGTAGAGCTGTTTCCGATTAGGAAGTAAATTTCAGAGATTGTGGTTGTAACGGAGATGGAGAATATATCTAATAGCTGGAAGGAACTCATATATTTATATCCCACATCAGTTTTCACAGCCACTATATCTAATGCTCATACTAACTAAATACCTCTGTACTAAACTTAGTAACTGTCAGTCTTATCTTTTGAGTACGAACACTCATAGACTCTGAGAATAACTTCTTACATGATCATCAGGTCTTGAATTAACTTCGTCTTCCTGAGTATGTCCTAGACTCCGCCAGTCGAAAGCTAATGATACCTTTGCCATATGGACATTGCCTAGATTATACTGCTCCATTGTAAACACTCTAGCTGTACCTCTGTGTTGGAGTGATCAGTTCTAATCGGCAGACACTGGTGACCAATACAGAGGCTAGACTGTGTCATCTTCCCATAGTTGGTAGGCTTAGTACTCCATCGCTTCTTTGATAAGCCCAGCGAGAAAGTCCTACACCTACATCTTATGTGATTTTAGTCCGTCTTCATCTGACTGGACTTCTAATAGCCCCTTTACTGTCAGGAATGTGGAGGAATACTCCCTTTCACTTTGTTGCTAGTTATCTCCTATCCTATCCATATTTTCGCCAAAATGTCCTGTCACCCGTAGACCATTTTCTATAAGGTCTAGCTATTAAGCATATAATCTCATGTGATGTTGACCGATTCACTGGATTCCTGATGCATGGCTTTCACAGAGGTCCCTTCTCATATATCCTGCAAACAGCATCCTGTCAGACAGACAGTAGCGATGTATTTGGTGTTCTGGTAAGGCTGCCAATTTCCTGTCCTCAGGTGCGGGGACGCAACTCTCCCCGGGGCCGGTGACGACACGCAGTCTGCACACCGGGGCCAGAGGGGGGTATTGCAACCGGATTTTGCTTCGCGAAAAATGAGGGTCTGTGCGCAACCGCGAGGAGGTCTGTGCACTGCTGTGGCATATGCCTAATAGAGAGACAAAAAATACAAAAATATAAATGAAGCTATTAAAAATGATAATAACAGGGCTTAAGCATATGGTACAATTGGGAAAAATCAATGAATACTAGCAGTAAAATACTAACTATACTCAAATAAGAATAAACATGTATTTTACTACTAAGATATAATACTTTTGATTAAAAATAACAATTAACTATAATAATATTATTAAGTTATAATGGAGAATATAAATAATATTAGACAAAAAATAGTTGTCTTGAGTTACAATAAAAGAATCAAGCCACAAAAGTAATGTTAAGCCATAAAAGTGACATTGAGCTGTCAAGTGACATTGAGCAGTAAGGCACTCGGGAGAAGTGCCTAAGGTTGTAAACAAGCGAGTAGCCTGGGTTGTGGCACAATGACTTGATATGGGAATCTTGCAAGTGTTCACGTAGATATGACAGGATGGTTTAGATTGGAAAATGCTGTTGTCTGTGACCTCTATTATGTTTCGACATGGTGTCAAAATTGTAATGCTGTTTTGTGGTGTAGTTGCTTATTACACTAGTCTAACACACTGGTGGTTCCCGGTTTGAGCCTGGATAAAATCAATTCTTTTTCCTTATTTTCCCTCCCTCTCCTTGTATCGGTCATCGCTTTTGCCCTGCACTACGAGTGCTGCCGATTAATATATTGGTCACATGAATTAAACTAGCATGTTGCAACTAGATTTTCCTCAACACTACAACTGACCATTTCCATGTTTCCATGATAGTTTTAATGAAATTCAATGAAAATAAACGCAGAATAAAAAATAAAATAAGTATAATAACACAAGGAGCAGGAAAAAAAAAGAAAAAACAGACTTCATATATGGAAGTTGTTGTTACCCTTATTTTAAATAACAAGTTCAAGCTTATTATGAAGATCCAAGCAATACTGATTGATCAAATCAATAGGTATCTTTTACCACTCTTGTAATAGTACTGTCACGAATGTGGCTTGGCACGGAAAATTTTTTCATATAACTCATGATTATGAGTCATAGGTATGTTATTGTTTTACATATATGACCGATTTGGGTCACATAATTTAGTATGTTATGATTTGTAATGTTTCACACATGACTCGAATATAAGTTATGGGATGTGCGCCTAGTGAGTATGTCTTACGAGTATGCCTTGCAGGTATGCCTTACATATATGATTTATGTTTTGCACATGACCTTACTATGAGGTCATGGGTTTTGAGTGTGTGACCACTTTGGTCACATGATTGGTTTGTTATGATTTGGTTTTGTGTATGTGACCACTTTTGGTCACATGATTATAGGCGGGAAGAACACTATATCAGGAGGTCGATACGGCTAAGGAGGATAGGTTCTTCACGCTTTGTTCTAAGTACTTTTCCTACTTCTTGCACTCCATGCCGGAAGTGAGCGCACCAATACTTTACCTTATTTCGCTCGCGATAAATACTTCATCTGCGGTTACTTGTTTGTGTTTTTCGTTTTGGGCGATCGGTTAGAAGTAGTTGTTCTCACTTAGAAGATACTTCAGTGTGAGATATCCGTGGCCTGGTCCCAGTAATCACTGAGTATAGTTTGGGCGAGGATGGCATCTTTGACAGCCTCCTCCTCCACGGATTCTCCCCCCCCTTCAAGGATGTCATCTCCTGTTTGGTTCAACTCCAACCCCTCCTCCTCGCTTGAGACAGCCCGTGCAGCCCTGTCTCTTGCGCCTGCAAGCGAGGCTGACCATGGCCTCATCCCTACGACTATACGGTCATGTGTTGCACCCAAAGGAAACTTTAATTTCTTACAGTTTCACCACTGTCACGGGTATCGGAATGCGGTGAACCCACAGTTTGATAATTTTATTCGGCAAATGGTTGCTGACGTGACCGTTGGCACGATGAAAGAAGTGGAGGTTTTGGTGAGAGGTTTCCTGATCAGGAGAGGCTATTCAGCCACGTGTGGCTTGGACAAAGACACTACCACAGGGCTCTTCATTCGGTTCAACTCAGACTGTAGCTCGGAATACTCTCCAGCCCCTGCACCTTCCCCTCCCCAAGATTTTCAGGCTATAGTCCCTGAATCCTCCGTCCCCCCCGCCAAGGACAACTCAACTACCACCGCGGTTGAGGCCAGCTCTTGGTCCATTACCCCTCCCCTCGCTAGAGCTGTCCAAAGTAAGATGTCCAGCTTCTTCCGCCAGGCCCACAATGCTGGGACCAGCTCCTCAACTCCCTCCTTCCAGGCAGGAATGTCTTCAGGCGAAAGGGCTCCTTATGAAACCCCGAAGTTCAAACTGGACGACCCTGATGATGAGGATTATAGCTCTCCTGCCTCTGGAACACGCCGCCGGACACGGTCGGCGTCTCCCACTAAGCGATCTGCTGCTCCTCTCCTTGGTCCCCAATTTTTAAGGTCTATCAATGTTGATGAGGGACGGAAAAAACAGATTGTCCCCGCTCTTCCTGGCCTACCCTTAGGCGTTCACCAGGGGCGCCTGGCCATCCCTCCGCCTGTGGTGCTCCCATCGACAATCGAGGCCACACCTCTTTCTCCGTCCCCACTGATGACTGAGGATGTCCTGCCCACCTCTGGGGTGATGGTTAGAGACACCTCTATGAGCCTAGGCAATGGACGCAACACGGAAGCGACTGGTTTGGGTGACAGCTTACACGCCCCTTCACTAGCTATGGGATCATCACCTCCGCCTATTATTAAACGATGGGTATCACCTCCCAGAGGCCAACAGGAGGGTCCCTTAGAAACTTCCAGTGGCAATTCAACCCTATTGGAAGTTCAGCTCCCAGAAACCCAACCAGAGGACGCTGACACTATAGTGGCCCAGGCGGACTCGATCATGGCAGGTGTCGGTGGGATGCTAGATGCTGGTAGGACTCCCTCTCCTGGACCCCGCTCAGGTAGTGTAATCGGGTCCATGCTGGAAGGCCTGGAGGATATCCAGTCTGGCAATACTCAACCTCTCCTCTCCTCGGAGTCCGGGTCAATTGAAGATGACACAATACAGAACGTGCGAACTTGGATGAACAGTGGCCCCACCTTTGACGATGAAGGTCCAAGGAATGGAATAAACTACTGGAGTCGAGTTCATGTCTTAGAACGGGCAGTTAAGGCACTGACTGATATTGTTGGCAGGCAAGGGGAGGAAATTGAAGCCCTTCAGGTAAAGTTGTCCCCCCGCTGCTGCCCCCCTACTGCTGCACCTCACAGTACCCCTGTTGTCTCTTCGGAGCCAGCCCTACCATCCCCTGCCCCTACGAGAAAGGAGGGTCCTACAAGGGCTCCTACTGCTAAAGCCTCTTTTACGGAGGTAGTAAGACGAATGGTATACATGTCTAAGCCCCCCGCTAGCCCACAGGAACAGGTACGTCCTGCCCAGCCCGCATCAGCAACCTCATCCCACCAGTCCAGCAGCAGCGGCAGCTCCTCCAGTAAGGGGGAGGTAGTCTTGCGCGTAGCCCGTGGAGGTAAAGGCAAGTCTGTTTGTTACTGGGAAGAGGAGGAGGGGAAGGAGGAAGAGAAAAGGAATGAACGAAGGAAACGTGACAAGCGCCTGAGTGGTGCTGCTAGAAGGAGAAGAAAGGCTGCCAGAGGATCTGGTGAAGAAAGGGAAGCAGCGACCACGGCTAAGACTCAGAGGAAGGCTGATAAACAGGAATCGGCTCCGAAGGTTGCGACATCTGTTACTACAGCGGCTCAATCCGGGCCAGCAGCCCTGGTCAGCATCAAAGTAGCTGCGGCTCAGACACGACAGGAATACCGACGGGTACCAATGGGGCCCCCAGACCCACTAAACTCAGTACCACCACCACCGCGCTCATCGCCAACCCCAAATGCCAGAGAGAGGCACATCACCATGCGCTTCGCCACTCGGAAGAAGGTTACCCTGCCAGAGGGTGTCGATATTGAGGCAATCTGAAATCAGATCAATACGACCTTTTCCAATCAGGGAAAGATTCGGAGAAATGGTCCTTATATTCACGCAGGACATGTCCAGCTGGAAATTGGGTGCATCTTCCTGACCTTGGCGGCACACTCCATGACAGAGCTAGGCAACAGGTTGGATAAGGCCAGGCTCGATCTGCTTAGGGAATTGTTACTCCCGGAGTTCGAATTCCAGAGGAACCTGGAAAAGGTGAAGATTTTTGTCTCTGGTATTCCACTTGCTGATACCAGACAGGGGTCGATTTGGAGGGTGGAAGGATGGACTGGAAGCGCGGCTTTTGATGGCATTCGTACTGACTTGGAACAATCCAATACTGGCGTAGTTACTGTGTCCAGGCCCGATATTATAGGGTTCATACACGCCATGAGGCAGGCCAATGCTACAAGTTGCGGCATCCGCTTCATGGTGGAGAATAATGAGGCCATCAAGGAAAGATTGGCAGAGGGAAAGATTTGATTACAAGGAGGTACCCGCAATGTCAGAGTGTTTGAAGAGCATCACCCCCTTAAGGGGTGTGGTAGGTGCCTGGAAACTGGCCATTTCGAAGCAACATGTGGCTGCCCCCCTCGGTGCCGATTCTGCTTCCGAGAACATTTTTCTCGAGAACATATATGCAGCAAGCTGGCTTGTTCTGGAGGAGTGGGTCAGGCCTGTGGACATACCAGGAGACAGTGTTGGTTGTGCGACCGGATGGACCACTTCACAGGATATGAGTGATGCCCAGGTATCAAATCGTCATCCCCGACTCCACCTTCCTCGCCTGCTGGACAAGGAACAGCCACACCAACAAGACCCGTGAAGGAACCTGTCAAAAAACTGGAACAGCAGGGTAAGAGGGTAGAAAGGAATAGGAGGAGAAGAAGCTGCAGCCGTGGAAGGTCCCCGACACCCAGGCTGGTCGAGATCAGCAGTGATGAGGAAGAGGAGACTCCCCACTGTAAGTCGGAAAAGGCCAAGGGTAAGGAACCGGAATGGCCTTCCCCCTCCCCGGCACATGGAATTTTAAAAACTAGGGCTGGCACCACCACCAAACCCCGAGATGAGGAAACGAGTTGGGTTGCCCAGGATCCGGATACCGGCTCCACCTATGCCTCTGGCCCTTGTGGCCCGAGTAGATCAGTCGAGGCCCCCTTTTAATGCTTATTACGACAATGGCATTAAATGTGGGGAGGAGTAGTAGGAATAGGGCGCTGGCATTTGATTTGTTTTCTTTTGTTGATTTGTTGTTTATTATTGAACTGCCTATTGATCGGGAGGTACAATATGTACCAGTAGATGTTGATGGGTGGGATTTGTTTTCGTTTGTTAAAGGGTCAGGTGTTGAGGTATTTGTTCGGTCCCACATTTGTGGGCTGTTTGAGGTGGTGAGACATGGGGAAGGCAGTACTCAGATTGGGTATTGGGAAAAAGGGGCAAGGAAGGTACTCGCTGGAGTTTACTTTCGACCTGGCTATACCAAGGACCAGTTTATCCGATGGTTGGATGAGTTAGGGGAACCTGACATTGCGTTTGGGGACTTCAACGCCAGACATCAAGACTGGGACCCCAATGCAGACCATAACAATACAGGAGGATGGTGGCTGAAGCAGTGGCTCACAGCCCCGGCCCGTGATATGATTATGGTACCGCCGACAGTGCCGACCTTTCGAGATATTTCCAGAATCAACCTTTGCCTACACCGGGCACCGTATGTCCGACATTGATACATGGACGCCGCTGGCTGTGAGCATAGTGCTCAAGCCCTTAAGCTGAAGGTGGACCTTCCTGATAACATTATGCGTCGGAGGCCAGCTTGGAAGAAAGTAGTCTGGGAAAATGTTGGGAAGCAGCTAGATACCCTTAAAGAGGTGGGAGATGAGAGGTTGTGGGAAGGGGTGAGGCATGTGGTGGACGCGCTCCCGCGGGCCTCAGTTGGCAGAGGTCAGTGTGAATGCTTGACACCGGAGTTGGAAACGATGAGGCTGGACGTGGCTCAGCTAAGGCAATACTCCAAGTGCAAGGCGGAACGGACGGAGGACAACAAGCTAGTCAGGAGTGTATACCAGGCCTGCCTATTGAGGGCCAGGTTCGAACACATCTGGACCAAGATAGCTGAGAGTCAGGACCCGGACATTTTTCAGTTAGCACGAAGATTGGAAGCCAAGTGAACACTTCCCTCCATGGACCGACCAGATAGGTCCTACACCACGACACATTCCAACATCAGCGACCTGATAGCACAACAGCTATCCCCTGGCGATCCTGCTCCCTGAAAAGACTCCATGATTGATATGGACACTGCTCAGGAAATGGAGATCGTCCTTGCTAGGTCCCCTACGAACACGGGTCAAGGCGAGGATGACATCGGATACCCTTTCATACGGTTCTGGAAGCGGAGGGATACAACAACTTTGTGATGCTTGGTTGACTACGGGCTGCATCACAATATTCCGGATTGTCATCAAGCAGAGGTAGTACTCATACCGAAGATTGACAAACCCAGATACGATGTCATCAAGTCATGGAGAATGATACACCTCCTCCTGACACCTGCAAATGTTGCAGAATGCGTGGTCCTACTGAGACTGGCCTTGTGTCTTGACCTGGGGGAGACACAGTTTGGTTCTCGCCGGAAGAGGGGAGTTCACGACACCATGGCGGTGGTCTTTGAATTCCTCCGGCATAATGAGGGCTATAAATGGCTGATTTTGTCCATGGACATTGAAGGAGGTTTTGATAACATTGATATTGACCTCCTGTCAGACTTCCTGGTTGCCCGGCGGTGTCCGACGAACCTGTGTCAGTGGGTACGAAGATGGACTTCCTGTCGGTCGATTCGTTTCCGTTTTAATGGATGCATCTCTAAGGCCTACTATGTCAGCAAAGGGGTGCCTCAGGGCTTGCCTCTCTCTCCTTTTCTCTTTGGGGCCTAGGTGGTGGATATATTCACACCGCGAATGCGTTACTCCCCTGGGGTCTGACAATTGGTGATCTCATACGTTGATGACAGGGTCATCATGATGGCCGCAGATTCCTATAACGCTGCCAGGTACCATGCAGGAGAAATTTTTGCAGACTGCGATCGTATAGCAAGGGCTAGGGGGATGGGGTTTAGTGCCCATAAGACCCAGTGAATTGGGTTTGGGGACAGGGCATGGGGAGGAATGGAATTGTTGGGAGAAATGGTTATGGCTTCTGAGGATTTGTAGGTTCTTGGGTATAGGTTTAATGTATTTCTTAACTTTTCTTCTCATGTAAAGTATTGGTTGGAAAGGGGGTTGGGTGTTAGGAGAAGGATTTCGGTGTTAGGGAGGAGGTTTGGGAGTGTTGGCGGGCTAGGGGCATGGGAGACTTACCACTTAGTGCAGGCAGCCTACCTTCTGACCGTGTATTACGGGTTTGAATTTGTAACCGACCACGGGTCATATGTGAAACAGATTCAGGTCCACATCAACGACTGCCTCCAATCGGTTTTCCGGACCCCTATGAAGCTGGCAAACAATATACTGCTGGCTGAGTTCGGAACACCACCTGTTGCCATCCAAGGAAGGTATCTGCAGCGAAGGTGCTACAGCCGATTTATCAACTACCGGTACTGTGATCAGCACCCGTGGTTCGGTGAGATATGGCTCTATTGGAAGCAGGAAGGGATGGTGGCACGGCGGCAGAACTCGGACAAGGAACTCACTTGCCGCCCCACGACTGCGATTGGGAAAGGCAAGGCGGTGATGGCTGCACACCACCGTTTACTGTATACGGATCTTTGCAAGACCTCGGATGTGGTCATATACAGGGATGGGTCCAAGTCCTCTGAAGGGGCTGGTGTGGCATGGGCAGTATTGGAGAAAGGGGTCCTGACCTGTGTCAACGGGTGCTCGGTTCCCCGGTCTTGGAGCATTGTTGAATGCGAGCTGTTTGTGGTTGTCTGTACACTTCAACATGTGCAAGGAATGGCCAAGAGGTGCCCAGTCCATGTGTTTCTGGACTGCATTCCAGCCCTCATCCTGGTAGACAATATGTTTTCGGAAGGGGATTCGGCTGAACTGTGGGAAGTTATGGCACCACTGCTTAACGCGTTTAGCCATGTCAGCATTAGCTGAGTTCTGGGACACATGGGCATCGACGGTAATGAGAGGGTAGACCAGAGAGCTAAGGGTTGCGTGGGTTGTCCATTGCACCCTCTATGCTGGGAAGGGGTTAGTTTTGGGATCGGGCATGCAGCCTTGGCCCATGAGTTGCATAAAGAAGAGTGGGGTTCCTAGTATGACAGGGAGGGACATGGGTATTATGCTCGTGAAGCTAGGACACCTCGGCATCTTCGTGGTCTTACCTACATGGATTCCTACGTGTTACTGAGAATTCACAGTGGGACGGGCTTGGTCGGACATGACAGCTGTGGAGGAAAGGATGACAGACACTACTAGACTGAGTGCCCCCGCTATGCGATAGGACGCCCGGCTGACGAGGACTTGTACAAGGATTCGGCGATATTGCGGTAGAGGTCCTGGTGGGTGAGTCACAGGTGGTTAGGACTAGGGATTCCCAGGCATGTTAAGGCGGTAGACGGGGAGTTGGTAGTGGCAGGCAACTCTTTTGACGGCACGCTGATGGTGGAAAAAAGTGGTCGGTTGGTGATGGTAGGGGATCCCACGACTTGCACCCGGTGTAAGAAGAAACACGATGGCAGTGGATGCGTACTGCCGGGACTGGTAACCATGCCAAAGAAGTGGTTCGTTTTGCCCAACCAGCAACGTTTCAACTGTCCTTGTTGTGGGACCGCGATCTCCCCGACAGCTCCGCAGAAGCGAGTCACCTTCGCTGAACACTTTGAGAAAAAGCCCCGCTGTTTACAGACATATCATGATCGGCTTTGGCATTCTCGGCACCAGCAATAGGACGAGCTGGACCTCGCGACTCGGACGTCGGTGGTTTTACAGTAGGCTAAGACAAAGGGGTTGTTAAAAGAAGAGTGCTGTTTATTTTGTGGGATGGTTCTGGCCAAGGGGTACTTGGACCTGGGACTACATTACAAGAGGACGGAAGGATGTTGGGATAGACTGTATGTTTCTTTTGTCGAGTACGTGGGACAGATTGTGCTGGAGGCAGATAGGGGTGAGGGTATGAGACGGTGGCTGGGTAGTGAGGTGGGAAGACGCATTAATCCGGGGAAGCACTAGTTGCTGCGAGCGGCCGTGAGCCCACTTAGGTAATGATTTTTGGATTTATGTCTGGGGGGAGCGATTGCAAGGCGGAATGGTCTACGGTAGTGTATTTTAGATAGTTTGTTTTTATGGGGCGTGGGGGAGACTGGTCATATGCCGGTGTCGGCGGTACTAGTATAAATAAAATTAGATTGAATTCTTAGTACTTTTCCTACTTATTACTTTAACGAATATAAAACACCTTTACGATCTTTATCTCTATTGCAACGTTATCATTATGCCAAGGAAGGTTCTTCACGAAGAAGAGTTAGAGAAAGCTTACGATAGGTGTTCCCAGTAGAAGACAAAGGTCTTGTACTATCAGTAACGTAGGCAGAGGCCTAGTGCTATCATAAGACTAAGGAAAGAAATAGAAGAAGAAGAGAAGTATTGTTCACCATTGCCAAGAACTAACTATCCAAGGAGGGATCATTACATTATAAAGCGTCACCTAGTGCAACGTCAAACGATATAAGAGGACATCCTTCAACCCAGATAGGGAAGGAGATATTGACATCGATGATCAAAACCTTAACTTTGGAGGATTTAGTGATGCCCTAGATCACGTTTCAACAGAACCCTCAAGGGCACCAAGCCTAGTAATCCCAGAGAAGGGATCACCAGTCAATAGCTCTCCTGCAGAAATCCCATGACCCGAGAGAATGTCGGGTTCAGCTGTACCTGTACTACCAGCCCCAGCCGCTCTCGCACCAGGCACTAGCATACTTGAAATGACTGAGAATCAGTTTCAGGAATTTCTGGCAGCAACACAAAATACAGGATAAGGGAATATCCAACAACTGAAAGCGAAAGTACCTGACATGTACGAAGGAGCCAAAGATAAGCTACGAATATTCCTGGCACAATGCAAAGGGTGTTTTGCCATCAACGGATATGGAGAACACAAATCTCGATTAAATCAAGATTCCCTATGTGGAATCTCTACTAAGGGGACTCGCAGGACAATGGATCATACCCTTCCAAGATGGAAGGAAGCAGAGGGAATGGATCACATACGAGGAATTTAAAGCGATACTGTTCAAACAATTCAGGAATCCCAACGCTAAGGAGACAGCAAGACGAAAGATAGAGAAACTCCAATAAGGAAAACAGACCTTCTCGGTATACTGGAACGAATGCCAACTATTGGAATATGAGGTGGAGCTTGATGCTACTACTCTCTATATCATCCTCTTAAGAAACTGCTGTGAGAGACTCCGAGAAGCATGGGGAATCTCAGACTCGCACTACACAACAGCAGAATGATTTGCAAAATAGGAGATCAATAAGGAAAGCAAACTAAACATGGTTCAAAACAACTCGGAAAATACTATAGTATACAGGGTAGCCCAATCATCCAGAAACGTAGATGAAACCTTCAAACTACCGGTAGCTCGAGGTGAAAGCAGAGCATTACCACTAGGAGAACCAATAGAGTTGGACAAATCAAGGGCAGAACTTGCTCTAAACCTGTCAAAGGAAGAATACGCTAGAAGAATAAATGGGAACCTCTGCTTGATGTGTGGAAAAGTAGGATATCGGATACAAGAATGCAGAAGCAGACGAGACAGTGGATATCAAGGGACCAGGACTGCGGGAAACAATCCCTTCCAAACTCAAAGGAGGAGCAACATTCATGAAATAATCACCGAAGATTCACCGGCGGAAAACGATGAGTCTTCTCAGTAAACGGTAGTTTGGGAGACCCAAGATGTAGAATAGGAAAACCTATCAAATTAGCGAACCACTATACAGCACTACACACGCAAAGAGAAGAAGATGGAGATTATGTGATGATTAAAACAAAGATATACAACGAAAAATACGAAGAAACAACGATATATGCAATGCTCAACTCAGGAGCGACCAAAGATTTTATCGACAAGGAAATCTGCAACAAATATGGTCTCCACACCAAGAAAGCCAAGAAAGTAAGACTAGTCTACCTAGTGGATGGAAAGCCAAGTACCATGGACCCTATAATTCATATGGTGGAAGTACCTATGGACATTGACAGTCATAGAGAAATGGTAACCTTCCAGGTAGCAAATCTCAAAAACCATTAGACAGTCCTAGGGATGCCATGGTTACAAAGACATAACTCGACAATCGACTGGAATAAGAATAAGATGACTTTCACAACCAAACTATGTGCAACACAATGTCTCAATAGTTCACCTGTGGTCTATTCAACACTGGTAAGAGAAGTGGAAGAAGAAACTTGGCACGCAAAGTTCGCTGAGATACGGCATGACAAGAGATTCCAGATACAAAAACTGGACCAACGGGCAAAAGTGCCTACCAAGGGTTCCAAAGAAGCAGCAGAACACGACCTGAATGCCAACAAAGGAATCAAGATACCTGCCAACGGACAGGTAATAATAGCAACAGGAATAGCCATCGGACTACCAGAAGGTACCTATCAGTAGATAGCACCCCGAAGTAGTTTAACAGTCAAATATCAACTCATGACTATGGCGGGTGTGATTGACGCCAACTATACAGGTGAAATCAAAGTGGTTTTGGCCAACCTGACTCAAGATGACTACAAAGTCCAGAAAGGCAATCGAATCACACAGTTGATTATCAAAAAAATCAACAAAGAGAATCTACATGAAATAGATCAACTGGAAGAAAGCACAAGGGGAGACAGGG
Organism: Tuber melanosporum; assembly: GCF_000151645.1. NCBI lineage: Eukaryota > Fungi > Ascomycota > Pezizomycetes > Pezizales > Tuberaceae > Tuber > Tuber melanosporum. The sequence continues at coordinate 461,343 of NW_003299114.1, read as the reverse complement.
GATTTAGAAGCACAGACCAAAACCAGCCTGATACAACAAAAAGAATTGAGATCAAAGAAATCACGGCACAAGCCTTCGGATGGTACTATTGAAGAGGAGATACAACAGGAATTCTCAAATGGACATACAAGGATAAAAAAGCAGTCCTTGTAAAAATCAACATCAGTACAGAACTAGTAATCCAAGACAAGAAATACCAAAGCAAAAAAAGAATGAAAGAATTTGTTCCAAAAGAATATTATCAGTTCACGAATCTATTCCAAGAAGAAAAAGCTATGGGGCTACCTCCCTGAAGACCCAGAATCGACTATGAAATTCAGCTGGACAAGGACAAGAAAACAGGAAAAACAAAAGAAATTCTCTACAAGAAGTTATACCCACTAGGAGAAGCGGAGCTTGAAGAACTTAGAAAGTACATCGAGTAAAACCTAAAGCGAGGATAGATCAGAGACTTCTTTGCATCAGCAGGATCTCCAATACTATTTACTAAAAAGAAAGATGGAAAAATAAGACTCTGTGTAGACTACAGAGCCCTCAATTCGATTACCAAAAAAGACCAATATCCACTACCCTTAATCGGAGAGGCACTGAATAGACTATGGTCAGCAAAATACTTCACCAAACTCGACATCAAGGATGCATACCACAATATATGCATCAAAGCAGGAGACGAATGGAAGACTACATTCGTCTCAAGATACGAGATGTTTGAATACTTGGTTATGCCTTTCGGGCTAACCAATATACCGGCTTTATTCCCAAGATGAATCAACAATGTACTTAATAAGTACCTCAACATATGTTGCATTATATACTTAGATGATGTACTCATCTACTTGGAAAACATGTAACACCATCAGAAGGATGTCAGAAATATTATGGCCATAATACAAGGATCAGGAATGAAGATCAAACCAACGAAATTCGAATTCCATAAAGAAGAAACCAAATACCTCGGATTTATCATCAATCGGAGTGGGGTCAAGGTCGACACTGTCAAAACAGCAGCAATATGGGATTGAGCCAAACCAAACAACAAAACAGATGTTCAATGCTTTATGGGATTCTGCAACTTTTATCGAAGGTTCATAGAAGGGTTTAGCAGACTTGCAAAACCACTCTATAACCTAACCAAGAAAGACAAGAAATGGGAATGGGGGGAAACAGAACAAAAGGCATACGATACCATCTAGACACATCTGACATCAGTACCAATACTAGTACACTTCGACCCAAACCAAAGAACAATGATTGAAACGGATACCTCAAAATATGTGTGTTCAGGCATACTATCGCAACAATGTGAAGACAGAAAATGGAGGCCAGTGTCTTATCAATCCAAGACAATAACCCCTGCAGAGTGCAACTACAACGTTGCAAACAAAGAACTATTAGCAATAGTTTAAGCATTAAAGGAATGGAGAAGATACCTTCTGAACAATAGCTATCCAGTCCGAGTTCTAACTGACAACAAGAATTTGGTCCTGTTCATGACTATGAAGGAATTGAACGACCACCAGATAAGGTGGATGGAATACCTCAGCAAATACAACTTCAAAATCAAATACCGACCAGGTACAGAGAGTGGGAAGCCAGATGCTCTCACAAGAATTGCAAGCGACAAACTACAAACAAAAGAAGACGAGAAGATCAAACAAAAAACAGGAATGTTATTACCGAAAACCTACTTCGAGGCAATAGAGGTTATCCAATTCACATCAAAAGACGAAAAGGAAACCGAGAAGGCAAATTAAGGAGACAAGACAATTCAGGCAATAAGAAAAGCATTTGAGGAAGGAAAAAAGGAGATGGAAGGAATCGCTCTGGGTTTATGCCAATGAAAGAATAGAAACATGTATTACGACGGAAAACAATAGATTCCGGAAGAAGAACAGATAAGAACAGACATCATATGACAATACCACGATATCCGAATGGCAGGACATGGAGGAACAGTGAAAACCACAGAATTCATCATGAGGTCATTCTATTGGCCAGGACTACATGAAGATGTCAAAAGATATGTCAAGATTTACGACGTATGCTAAAGGACAAAAATGGCTAAACACACACCATATGGATTACTGAAATCGAAGAAAGTTCCTGAATGACCATGGGAAGCAATCACTGTAGATTTCATCACAGACATACTGTTATCAGAAAGATGTGATAGCATCCTGGTCGTGGTAGATCATCTGACCAAAATGAGTCATTTCACTCCAGTCAGAAAAGATATGGACACGAGGGATTTTATACAAACATTCTTCCAAGAAGTCTTCCAACTCCACAGCCTCCCAAAGAATATCATTACCGACTAAGGAACATTGTTCACATCAGGACTGTGGAAAAAAGTAACCAGAGAAATAGGGATACAAAACAGGCTAAACACAGTATTCCACCCACAAACAGACGAACAAATGGAACTGGTAAAGGCAATACTCGAACAATAGTTACTGGCCTACATTAATTACCAACAAGATGATTAGTACAAACTATTATCAATAGCTGAATTTGCATAAAACAATGAAAAACAAGAAACAATTGGCACAACACCCTTCTTGACGAATTACGGACAACATCCACAAAGTCAGGCCACATATCATACGATTAATAGTATAATACTGGATAAGACAGATATGGGAAAACTACACAAGACATTACAATACGAAATGAGTCAAGCACAACAACAGCAAAAAGAACAATACGATAAACACCGAAGACTGGATCCGAACATACTAGCGGGAGATATGGTATGGCTAATACCACGCAATATCCATACGATACGACTATTAAAGAAATTGGACAAGAAAATCGGGCCATTCAAGATACTGGAAAGAGCGGACAGCTGAGCTTATAAACTCGATCTTCTCCACTCAATGCGAATACATAATACATCCTACATCTCTCTCCTCGAATTACACAACGACAATAAGTTTCCCTCACCAACAATTATGCCTCCTCCTCCAACTGAACTCAACGGAGAACCAGAATACGAACTCAACGAGATAGTCAATTGTCGCTTCTTCTACGGAAATCTACAATACCAAGCCAAGTGGACTGATTACTCACCAGAACACGATAAAACTTGGTACTCCGCACACAACTTCGAACATGCACAACATGACATCTCAACCTTCCACCAGCGATACCCAGGCAAGCCCGGCCCAGGTGACGATCACATTCAACTAAGATAAAGGCGAGGGAAAGGCTCCCGCGCCATTGCAACCACATGAGGGCTGGGGTAATAGCCCCCGCCAAACTACACCAACCAGTCCCAAATACTCATTCATAGGGCCAACTGACAAAGAACTCAGGGAAAGGGAAAAGCAAGCACAGTATAACGCCATGTTATGGACAGTATACTATGATGATGGATGTCCCATACACTACAGGGACAAGGAAGGCTCAGGGTTGTTCTCAAGAGAATACAAAAAGTATGGTCCGCGCCTGGATCATGCTCTAAAGTACTGGAAACAGTGCTTCATCAACACATGCAAAATGCACAGGATGAAGAAAGTCACTGTGGGATAATACACGCAGAAGGATAGAACAAAGAAAGAGTTAGAAGGAAAGGATACCACGATATGGTAGAGGGCTAGGGCCTCGAGAATGAGGCCCAGGGAGGAGGGAGCCCAAAATTCATCTACGGAAACGGAACCGAATACCAGAAAACTACATAGGCAAATCTGAGGACTCTGAGAACAACTAGGCCAAGCCGAGGCCACAATTTCGGCAAAAGATAAAATAATCGTAGAGTTGAAGCAGCTGAACGATGTCCAGTGGCGCACAATCAAGATAGCAAACCTCACTTTGGAAACGATGAGGGTAAGATGGCGGAAAGCAGATGACAGGCTCAGTAGGTTGCGGAGGTCCATGCGTTCGGCAGGACGGGAACTATTGACACCTGAGGATAAAGGCTGATAGAACTCAGGCTTAGGGGGAGAGGAGCTAATATCACGAATGTGGCCTGGCGCAGAAAAGGTTTTCACATGACTCATGATTATGAGTTATAGGTATGTTGTTGTTTTATGAATATGACCGATTTGGGTCATATGATTTAGAATGTTATGATTTGTAATGTTTCACACATGACTTGAATATGAGTCATGGGATGTGCGCCTGTCAATTATGCCTTGCAAGTATGCCTTGCAGGTATGCCTTGCACATATGATTTATGTTTTGCACATGACCTTACTATGAGGTTATGGGTTTCGAGCATGTGACCACTTTGGTCACATGATTGGTTTGTTATAATTTGGTTTTGCGCATGTGACCACTTTTGGTCACATGATTATGGGCGGGAAGAACACTATTTAAGGAGGTCGATATGGCCAAGGAGGATAGGTTCTTCACGCTTTGTTCTAAGTACTTTTCCTCGTCCTTGCCATCGCTTCGTCCTGAGCATTTCTTTCACCCTCATGATTGGCCTTGATGCCTCAGATTCAGGGGGAGATATCTGAGTTCACTCAGTTGTTCCTGGGGTCTTTGGTGTTGAGGTCTGTTAGGTGTTGCATGGCAGATAACTTGTTTGCATCTCGTTTCGTTAGGTTGGTTATCTCACGATGCTAGCACTTCGGGCACTTCATCACGGTCGCATACGAGCCCCTTTCGGTAAAATGTCTACGGCTTCCTGTCTATCGTCTACTCACAGGTTTCACGTTCGATTGGGGGGATTGAACATTGTATTTGGGCGGATCACCCGTGTCGTTCTTTGGGCCAGCTCATGTCATTTGTTGGGATTTAACGGAGTCGTTAGTTCTCACGATACAAAACGCCCTTGGGTTAGACTGATGACCTTCCCAAGTATCAACTCATCGTACCGGCTGCATCATTCCTCAGGTAGTAGGGCGGTACCCGCCCAGCCCCTCTTCATTATGTTTTCGTTTCTACGGTCAGAATCCTACAATGTTGTTTATCGCCATTCCCTTGGAGTTTTTGTCCTTGTGGCATTTATGGTGATTCAGTCAGGCGTCTCCTCCTCGCATTTGTGGGGATGGCTTTGACCCTGAAAACTCTTACCCCCTGGTGTGGTTATTGTTGCTGCCTGGGGTGGTGTGGGATGATTGGCTGCCAAGCACTCGCATTGTCTGTGCGTTTAGGTGGTTCAGTTGTGGTCTGTGGTTGGCAGCTTCACCAATTGCAAGTAGGGCCTACCTTCTGTTTGTCTGCTTCTGTTCGCTCGCCCTCCTCCTTCTTGTCGCCTCGGTTGGGGATGCCTCTTGCCTATTGTTCGGTCCGTGCCTGTTGCTGGGCCTGCGGGGCTGACTTTGGCTGGCCCTGCTTACCTTTTTTCCGACTCGGTTGCACTTCGGTTCGGCTGAGTTGGATGGCGTGGCTGGTGCTGGTGCCTTCGGGTATTGGTGCTGCCTCTTTTGTGGCTTCCAGCTTTGGCTGGTGGGCTTATCTCGGCTGTATGGAGTCGGGGGTTGTGGCTCAGTTGGCGTAGCCAAGACCAGTGGCTGCCTGATGGGGTGGGGTATAGCTGTCCTGTGGCTGTCGGATGGTTGATCTGTCTGAGGGGCTGAGAGGGCTGGATGGGCTCTGTGGCGCCTGGTGTGTGGGGCTTGGGGGGGGCTGATTGGGGGGGAGAGGCCCCTGCGAGCACTGGTCGGGCATGCATCAGGTTGGGCAATGTCTAATTAAGTGTTTCCAGCCTGATGGGGCTATTGGGTGAAGCTGCTGAGTGCTGTAAAGCTCCTCGATGACCCAGATGGTTAATGGCCACCTGTGCAGATAGTGGGTTGCGACCACCTGGTTGGACTTGTTTGGCTCTTGCATGCTGGGGTTTTGTGGGGTTTGTTTGGTTTCTTTGGTTTGGCAATGGGCATGGCTGGCAGGGGCAGGGCACCACAGGTGGGAGATAGGCCCCACTGGCCATTTAGGTCTGTCACCACCTCTATATATTTCCTTTGTTTATGATTTTGTTTTGGGAGACAGGCAGCGGGTACAGGTCCTCCTCACCATTACGCTCTTCGGAGGCACTTGGCAAAGTGGGTTCATAGGATCGATGGCCTGGTATGCGGATGCGAGAGGTGGATATGTGGGTCACCTCCTCTCTGCTATTGTGTCCCCTGTTCTTTATATTTGTTTTGGTTTTGTTGGTTTTCTATTGTGGAGGAGGTTTTGCAGGATGGTGTTTAGGCCGGGTGGTAGTGATTTTATGTTTGTTGGACAAGGAACCTGATTGGGTTGGTCTTTTGCTCGGCTTCGGCTACCCTTAGTACTGGTTGGCTTCATACCAGAGGGGCTACAGACTTGGACCGGGGTGGGCGCTGGGTTGTTTGATGGTCTTGTAATTACTTTCCGTGCAGGCATGACTCGGGAATGGCAGGTGCGTGACCGTAGACTTAGTTAGCCTAGGATTAGTGGTATACCAGTTAGCGGTATCCCTGTACCAGCGGGGGCTCGTCATATGCCAGTGTTGGTGGTACGAGTTTAAATAAAATTAGATTCACTTCTAGGTACTTTTCCTCCTTCTTTCACTCCGTGTCGAAAGTGAGCATAACCAATACTTTACCTTACTTCGCTCGCGATAAATACCTCATCACTGTTACTTGTTTGTGTTTTTCATTTCGGGCGGTTGGTTAGAAGTAGTTGTTCTCACTTAGAAAATACTTCAGTGTGAGATATCCGTGGCCTGGTCCCAGTAATCACTGAGTATAGTTTGGGTGAAGATGGCATCTTCGATAGCCTCCTCATCCACGGATTCTCCCCCCCCTTTGAGGATATCATCCCCTGTTCGGTTCGACTCCAACACCTCCTCCTCGCTTGAGACAGCCCATGTGGCCTTGTCTCTTGCCCCCACTACTGAGGCTGATGGTGGCCTTATCCCCACAACTACATGGTCATATGTCACACCCAAAGGAAACTTTAATTTCCTACAGTTTCGCCACTGTCAAGGGTGTCCGAATGTGCTAATCCTGCAGTTTGATAACTTGGTTCAGCAAATGGTCGCCGACACGACCATTGCCACGATGAAAGCGGTGGAGGTTTTGGTGAAGGGTTTCCTTATTGGGTGAGGCTGTTCAGCCACATGTGGCTTGGACTAGGACACTACCACAGGACTCTTCGTTCAGTTCAACTCCGACTATGGCTCGGAATACTCTCCAGCCCAAGCACCCTCCCCACCCAAAGACTCTCAAGCCATGGTGCCTGAATCCCCTGTACTACCGACCAAGAGTGCGACGACAGTAGAGGCAAGTTCATGGTCTACTACCCCTCTTCTCGCTAGGGCCGTCCAAAGCAAGATGCCCAGTTTCCTCCACCAGGCACCTGTACATAAGGCTTGCTCATCAACCCCTTCCTTTCTGGCTGGAATGTCATCTGGAGAAAGGGCTCTTTACGAGACCCTGAAGTTCAGATTAGATGACCCAGAGGATGAGGACTACAACTCCCCTGCTGCAGTAATGCGATGCTCTGCGCGGTCAGTGTCCCCCGCTAAACGATCCGCTGCTCCAGTTCTAGGACCACAATTTTTGAGGGCCATCAATGTTAATGATGGCCGGAAAAAACAGATCGTTCCTGCCCTGCTGGACCTGGCCCTTGACGTGCACCACGGACGCCTGGCCATTCCCCCACCTGTGAGTCTCTCTTCAAACATTGAGGATACAACACATGCCCCATCTCCGCTGGGAATCGAAGACGTCCTGCCTACCTCTGAGGTGTTGGCTCAGGACACTCCCATGGATTTGGAAGAGGGGCGCAACTCTGAAGCAACTGGACTGGGCGACAGCATCCATGCCCCCTCTCTGGCAATGGTATCGTCACCACCAGCCTTGAGTAAAGAATGGGCTTTGCCTAAAGGACAGCTGTTAAGCTCTCGGGAGGTCTCCCATGACACCCAGACACTGTTAGAGGTTCACCTTTTTGACACCCAACCTGAGGAAGCTGATGCCACTGTGGCTCATGTAGACTCAATCATGGCGGGAGTTTGCGAAATGTTGGAGGCAGGTAGGACTCCATCTCCTGGACCCCGCTTGAGTAGCATAATTGGATCCATGTTGGAAGGGCTGGAGAACATCCACTCTGGCAACACTCAGCCACTTCTCTCCTCGGAGTCCTGATCAATTAAGGACGATACAATACACGATATCTGGACCTGGATGAACACTGGCGCCGCGTTTGGTAATAAAGGACTAGAGGGCGGAGTGAATTACTGGAGCCGAGTACACCTGCTAGAATGGGCGGTGAAAGTGCTGACAGATATTGTTGGCAAGTAAGGAGAAGAGATAGAAACCCTAGGAGGTAAGTTGTCCCCCCACTACCAATCTTCTTCAGTAATGTCCGGCAATAACCCGTCTACATTGTTGGGAACTATACCACCCCATGCCCCTGTTGAGAGAACAGAGGCTGCTACAGCAGCTCCTACTACTAAAGCCTCCTTCACAGACGTAGTGAAACGAATGGCATACGTGCCCAAGCCTCCCACCGCTCAGAAGGAGTAGGTACCTTCCACCCGCCCCACATCAGCAGCCTCCTCCCATCAGTCTAGCAGTGGGAGCTCCTCTAGTGAAGGGGGGGTGACTCTATGTGTGGCTCATGGAGGAGAGGGCAAATCAGTACACTGGAAAAGAGAGGATGAGGAGGAAGTAGAAAAGGGAAAGGGTAGGAAAAGAGGTAGGCGCCTGAGCAGTGCTGCTAGAAGGAGAAGAAAGAATGCCAGTGGATCCTGTCGTGGAAAGGAGATGGCAACCCCGGCCAAGACGCAGGGGAAGAACACTGACAGACAGGAACCGGCCCCCATTGCTGAAGCACCCACTACTCTGCCAGCTCAATCAGGGCCTGCAGCCATGGCCAGCATCAGGGTGACCGCAGCCCCGATGCTGCAAGAGTACCGACCGGTCACACAGTGACCTCCCGACTCATGCAACTCGGTACCGGTGCCACCACAGTCGTCACCGACCCCAGATGCCCGCGGAAGACATATCACTATGCAATTCGCTACCCACAAACAAGTAGCCCTACCTGAAGGGTTGGGCATCGAGGCAATTCAGAACCGAATCAAAATGACCTTCTCAAACCAGGGAAAGATTCAAGGCAGTACCTCAAATATCCATGCCGGGCACGTCAGGCCTGAGATTGGTTGTATCTTTTTGACCCTGGCAGGACATTCTGTTACAGAATTAGGCAACCGGCTCGACAAGGCTAGGCTTGACCTACTTAGAGAATTGTCGCTCCCGGAGTTTGAGTTTCAGAAAAACTTGGAGAAGGTGAAGATCTTTGTTTCTGGGGTCCAGCTTGCTGACACAGGACGGGGGTCAATATGGAGAGTTGAGGGATGGACCGGAAGTCCAGCTTTTGATGGCCTCCGCACTGAACTGGAGCAATCCAATACTGGTGTAGTAACGGTGTCCAGGCTAGATATTATGGGATCCATCCACGCCATAAGGCAGGCTAATGCTACGACATGTGGTATCCGTTTTGTGGTCGAAAGAAACGAGGCCATTAGGGAGAGGTTAGCCGAGGGAAAGATTTGGTTGAGAGGAGAACCCCACAACATTCGGGTGTTTGAAGAACACAGACCCTTAAAGGTTTGTGGTAAGTGCCTAGAGACTGGCCACTTTGAGGCCACATGTGGTCGCCCACCCCGCTGTCGATTCTGTTTTGGAGTACACTTCTCCCGGGAACATATGTGCAGCAAGCTTGGATGCCCAGGAGGTGTGGGCCAAGCCTGTGGACACACTAGAAGACAATACTGGCTCTGTGACCGGATGGACCATTTCACTGAATACGAGCAGTGCCCAGGAGTCAGGTCATCACCCCCAGCTCCTTTCTTCCTCAAGTCCAGAAAAAGAGGCTGCCCCGCCAACAGAACCTGCCAAGAAATCAGAACACCAGGGAAGTCAGACGGGAAGGTCCCGGAGATGACGTCGCAGTCGTGGAAGATCCCTAACACCACTACTGGTTGAGATCAGCAGTGACGAGGAAGATGAAGAGTCCTGTCAGAAGTCGGATAATGCTAAAGGTAAGGAACCTGAACGCCCCTCCCCTTCCCCCTCGCCGGCGCGCGGGATTTTGAAAACCACTGCCACCTCCAAACCCCACCGGGAAGATACCTTTTGGACCGCCCAGGACTAGGATAGTGGTGTCCCCTACGCCTCTGGCCCTTGCTGCCCGAGTGGATCAGTTGAAGCCCTCTTTTAATGCTTATTATGACAATGGAATTAAACATGGAGAGGAGTAGTCGGAATTGGGCGCTGGTATTTGATTTGTTTTCTTTTATTGATTTGGTTTTTATTATTGAACCGCCATTTGACCTGGTGAGACTGCAGGTACCTATAGATGTTGATGGATGGGATTTATTTTCTTTTGTTAAGAGGTCGGGTATTGAGGTGTTTGTTCGGTCCCACATCTGTGTGATGTTTAAAATGGTGGGGCATGAGGAGAGCAGTGCCAGTGTTGGCTATTGGGAGAAAAAGGTGAAGAGAGTACTTGCTGGGGTTTACTTCCGACCTGGTTACACTAAGGACCAATATGTTGGCTGGTTGGACGAACTCAGGGAGCCAGACATCGTGTTTGGTGACTTCAATACCAGACACCAAGATTGGGACCCCAATGTGGACTACAACAATATAGGAGGACGGTGGCTGAAACAGTAGTTCATGGCCCCAATGCGTGATATTATCATGGTCCCACCCGACAGTACCTGCCTTTCGGGACGTGTCCAGAATTGACCTCTGCCTGCACAGAGCACCATATGTCAGGCATCGATACCAGGATACCGCTGGCTGCAAACACAGTGCTCAACCCCTGAAGTTGATGGTCGACCTTCCTGACAACATTATACGTTGGAGGCCAGCCTGGAAGAAGGCAGTGTGGGAAAAGGTTGGGAAGCAGTTGGACGCCCTGCAAGAGGTGGAAGATGGGAGATTGTGGGAAGGGGTGAAACGAGTGGTGGATGCACTCCCACGGGCCTCCATTGGCAGAGGTCAGTGTGAGTGGTAGACACCCGAGTTGGACAGAATGAGGTTGGATATGGCCTGGCTATGTCAATACTCCAAACACAAGGTAGAGCGGACGGAGGACTACAAATTGGCCCGATGTATGTACCGAGCATGCCTGCTAAGGGCTAGGTTCAAGCATATCAGGAAAAAGATAGCTGAGAGCTAAGACCCAGACGTATTTAGGTTGGCATGGAAGCTGGAAGCTAAGCGAACCCTTCCCTCTATGGCCTACTCAGATGGATCCTATACTACTACACATTCAGACATTAGTGACCTGATTGCACAATAGTTGTCTCCTGTCAACCCCACTCCCTGGAAAGATTCCGAGATCGATATGGACAGTACTCAAGAGATGGAAATTGCCCTTGCTAGGTCCCCAACGAATACAGGCCCAGGCGAGGACAATATTGGCTCTCTCTTCCTACGTTTTTGGAAACGAAGAGATACAAAGACATTGAGGTACCTGGTGGACTATGGGTTATGGCACAATATTCCAGACTGGCACAAGGCTGAGGTGGTGCTCATACCCAAGCTGGACAAACCCCGGTATGATGTCGTGAAATCGTGGAGGATGATACATCTCCTTCCAACACCAGCAAAGGTCATGGAGCGGGTGGTCCTGTTAAGAGTGGCCGCCTACCTAGATCTGGGAGAAACACAATTCGAGTCTCAACGGAATAGGGGTGTTCATGATGCCATGGCAGTGGTCTTTGAGTTCTTGCAGCATAATGAGAGCTACAAAAGACTAATCTTGTCAATGGACATTGAAGGAGGGTTTGAAAACATTGATATTGATCTCCTGTCTGACCTTTTGGTGGCTAGGAGGTGCCCCGGATACCTTTGCCAATGGATCTGTCGATGGGCTTCCTCTCAGTCGGTACAGTTTCACTTCAATGGGTGCGTCTCTAAGCCCTACTATGTCAGTAAGGGAGTACCTCAGGGCTCGCCACTTTCCCCATTCCTTTTTGGTGGGTATGTGGCAGATATATTCAGGCCACATATGCGATACTCCACCAGTGTACGTCAGCTGGTGGTCTCATATGTCGATGATGGGGTCATTATAGTAGTGGCGGAGTCCTGTAAAGCAGCCCAATACCATGCGGGAGAAATATTTGCAGACCGTGACCGCATAGCCAGGGCTAGGGGAATGGGATTCAGTGCCCTCAAAACTCAATAGATTGGGTTTGGAGATAAGGTGTGGGGGGAAATGGATTTGTTAGGAGAAATGGTATTACCCTCAAAGGACTTGCAGGTCCTCGGATATAGGTTTAATGTATTTCTTAATTTTTCCTCTCATGTAAAGTATTGGTTGGAAAGGGGTTGGGTGTTAGGAGAAGGATTTTAGCGTTGGGAGAAGATTTGGGAGTATTGGTGGGCTAGGGGCGTGGGAAACTTACCGCTTGGTGCAAGCAGCATACCTTCCAACTGTCTACTATGGACTTGAGTTTGTAACCGACCACACATCGTATGTGAAGCAGATTCAGGTCCACATTAACGACTGCCTCCGATCAGTGTTTCAAACACCTATGAGGTTGGCAAACAACATACTGTTAGCCGAGTTCGGAACGCTGCCTGTTGCTGTTCAGGGAAGGTACCTACAATGGAGATGTTATAGTCAGTTCATCAATTACCGGTACTGTGACCAGCATCCATGGTTCGGGGAAATATGACTACAGTGGAAAGAGGAAGGCATGGTGGCACATTGACAGAGTTCGGATAAAGAGCTCACCTACCGCCCGGCGGTGTCGATTGGGAAAGGCAAGGCGATGATGGCTGCACGCTACCGAGTATTATACAAAGACCTCTGTACATCTTCTGATGTGGTTACGTACACAGATGGGTTCAAGTGCTCGGAAGGGGCTAGTGTATCATGGGCGGTATTTGAAAGGGGGGCCTTGACCTGTGTTGATGTGTGCTGTAACCGGTATGGGTACTCGGTTATTGGTTTTGTTTTATGGTTTGTTTTAAGTATCGCTTTAATACTTGGTTTATTTTAAGTATCATTTGATACTTGGCTTTGTTTTATGTTTCGTTTTAAGTATCACTTTGATACTTAATTAGTTTCACCAAGTCTATCAATTGATACCTTTGATTAGTTTCGTTCATGCTAGACATGAACAGATTTGTGTATTTAAAGACCGCCTGTTTTTACGATAGAAAAGGCAGACTACGACAGACAGTATTTCAATATACTTGGTTGAATGGTTACTTCTTTGTTCCTCAGTATACCCTCGAAGCCTCCTTTAGTTCTCAGCTCTCGCCTCCTCTCCAGAAGAGCAGGCCACCTGCCAACTATTATCTCTATTACCGATAATGTGATTAGCATCTTGCGAACATGTTACAGGTGCTCGGTTCCTCCATCCTGGAGTATTGTGCAATGCAAGCTGTTTGCCGTTGTATGTGCCCTCCGGCATGCACAGGATATGGCCAAGAGATGCCAATTCATGTGTTCTTGGACTGCGTGCTGGCCCTCATCATGGTTGACAACATGTTTTCGGATGGTGACTCGGCTGAGTTGTGGGAGGTAATGGTGCCCCTATTGAATACATTCTCACACATTAGTTTCAGCTGGGTACCCGGCCACATGGGCATTGATGGCAACGAGATGGTCGACTTGAATGCCAAGGCATGTATTGGACGCTCCTTGTGCCCTCTCCTTTGGAAAGGGGTTAGCTTGGAGGTTGGCCATGCGGCCCTAGCTCTAGAGCTTCGTAAGGAGAAATGGGGGACTTTGCATGCTAGAGTAGGGCATGAATACTATGCTCAAGAACCGAAAGCACCTCGGCACCTCCGAGGCCAAACCTGGATGGATTCCTATGTTTTAATGAGGATCCGTAGTGGGACAGGAATGGTCGGCCATGATGGCTGTGATGGGAAGGATGACCGACACCACTTGACTAAGTGCCCCCGCTATACTAGAGGACAACCTGCTGATGAAGACTTGTATAAATATTCAGCAGTCCCGCAATGGAAGTACTGGTAGATGGAACATCAGTGGCTGGGCCTGGGGGACCCTCGCTATGTTAAACTGCTAGATGGGAAGCTGGTTGTGGCAGGTAATCCCTTTGATGACACACTGATGGTAGAAAGGAATGGGAGGACAGTGTTGATTGGAGACCCTACGACCTGCACCCAGTGCGAGAAGAAACACGATGGCAGTGGCTGCATTTTGCCTGGCAAGATGACACTACCAAAGAAGTGGTTCTTTTTACCCGACCAGCAACAGTGTGATTGTCCCTGTTGTGTTACCGCCATCGCCGCTACAGCCACGAAGAAATGCACCACCTACATGGAACACTTCAAAAAACGTCCCCGGTGTCTACAGACTTGTCACGATCGATTTTGATGCTCCCAGCATTTGCGGTGGGATAAGCTGAACCTGGCAACACAGACATCGGTGGTTTTGAGGTGGGCTAAGGTGAATGGGTTACTGAAGGAATCACGCTGCTCCTACTGCGGTGTGGTATTGGCAGAGGGTTACTTGGATCTTAGGTTGCATTATAAGAGGACAGACAGATGTTGGGATAGACTGTATGTTTCTTTTGTGGAGTATGTAGGCCAAATTGTATTGGGAGTGGATAGGGGTGAGTGTATGAGACGGTGGCTAAATAGCGAGGTGGGAAGACACGTTAATCCGGGGCAGCACTAGTCGCTGCGAGCGCCCATGAGCCCACTTAGGTAGTGATTTTTGGATCTATGTTTGGGGGGAGCGGTTGCGAGGCGGAGTGGTCCATGGTAGTGTATTTTAGATAGTTTGTTTTATGGAGCGCGGGGGAGACTGGTCATATGCCAGTGTTGGCGGTACTAGTATAAATAAAATTAAATTGAATTCTAAGTACTTTTCCTACTTATTACTTTAACGAATATAAAACACCTTTACGATCTTTATCTTTATTGCAACGTTATCATTACGCTAAGGAAAGTTCTTCATGAAGAGTTAGAGAAAGCTTACAATAGGAGTTCCTGATAGAAGACAAAGGTCTTGTACTATGGGTAACGTACGTAGAGGCCTAGTACTATCGTAAGACTAAGGAAAGAAACAGAAGAAGAGAAGTATTGTTCTCCGTCACCAAGAACTAACTATCCAAAGCAGGAATCATTACAAGTCTCCTCTTAACCTCATCCTTTGTAGTCTTACTCTTACAAGTAAACTCATACTCCTCAAGTAAATCTTTTAAATAGTTCTAAAGAGGTTCCATTTGGTTAAGATCCGGAGATTAAGTAGGCCAATCAACTGACCGTAACCCAAGGCTGATCTACTCCTCCTCTCCTACCTCTTTTACCATATTGTGTACAGAAGCATTATCTTCTACCATCTACATCTCCCTTCCAGTTTCCCTTTCTCCTTTCTGCATGAAAGAATCATACAGAGGACATAAAATATTCTCTCTGTATAAAATCCAATCAATTTCTTCTTTACTTGCGTCTCCTCTCTCTTTCACTAATTTCTTAAACTCTCAGGCTGGACATCACTTTTACTGTGAATACCCTGAGGGAAGAGGATCTACTTAATCCAATATTTGTATATTAGCAAATAAGTCCTTCAAAATCTCAAACTCTTCTGTTCCTTCAATAACTACACGTGCTCATCTGTGATCCTGTTTCAATCTCTTCAATTTGTTTTCCTCCACAACGATTTCTCCGTAATATTCCTTCTCTTGCTTAGTTTCTTTTTCCCAAATAAAACAAGAATCCTGATACTTGTAAGTCATACACCACCAAACTATAAGCCGTACACTAGTAGGTTAAAACTGATGCATATTGTAGTCCAATGGGTTTGAACCATAGGAGCAAGAGATATTTGAAGGCTGACGCGGTAAGCCAATCTCAACTCAAGTCTTATTGGAGTACACAAAACATCTAATTATAATATATTAGTATTAATATAATAAATTAAATATACAGTCATATCCCACTATTCCAGATGACCAAAATCAAATGAATTAGTTTGTTACAGTAAGTAATGAGGAACAATATGTCAAGTTTTGCTGTAGAAATCTTTTGAATTCACAGCATTTCATATAGAACAGTGGGAGGAATCCATATTATTGAAATTAAGGACAGGAGGATTTGACTGTAAAAAAAAAAGGATTTATTTACCTGGGATCCATAAAAGTAGCCCAGAATGCAAAGTTCATTCTACTTTCTTTATAGTACATGTTCAATGATGGTTTAGACTACGAGAGAGGAAATCAGTAAATATTGTGATGATTGTGCATCATATGTTCAATTGTAGAATGGGCTGCCTTAATGCCCAATTCTCTTGCTATCTCCGAAAAGGTTTTTTGATATTCCATAATCCCGTTATCTTACAAGACACTCTTCAGTGCAAGTGACTTCTCAGAGTCTTCACGTATCACTTTGGGCTGCCCAGGACGATCAAGGCTTTGAAGAACAGCATACAAGTCCCTGAAGTCATTCAGATCACTTGCTGGCTCCTATTTTATTATATACTTTTCGCTATTATACACTACTTTTATTTCTGTCATATACCTTAGCTTTCTGATATATACAACATACAGACTCAGGATGAACAAGAAGGCATTTCGAGATTTCAATTCAGGTTTTATTGGTAAATTAATGAAGTGTGAGGATCACACAATGCAACTCCAGTAGAATCTCTGCTGCTCCACTTGTACATCCCATGTCGAATATGTTTAGAGTTATTAAGAGAAGATATAAGCTCGTGTACCAGGTTTTCAACCAACCCTAGCTTTCAGCAACCTTGGCATGACCGTCTAATGCAAAAATATATTCGATTTACAACTCCCATTGAAACATACAGGATTCCATTTGTACTTTTTGCAAATTTCTAGAGGTTCTTAATGCTGCCTCTTCTAAGGAAGGCTCTTTTGCCTTCACTTGGGCTTTTTTCTCTACAATTTTGGCCTTCTCTGCTGCTGCCTCCCCTCATGCCTTCTCTGCCTCCTCCAATGACTGTTTTATACATTCTACATTCGCAAAAATAGTATTTGGATCTAGAATAACCTTCTGCTTCTTCTTCTTACTTTGTAATTTATTGATTTGAACACAGAAGTGCTCGTTGGTTGCATGTAAGATGCTATCTCGGATAGTAGCTTCTCTAAGCGCTTTTTGAACCTTCTGGAAAACAGTTCATTAATCTTGCCTCATTGGGCCGAACCTCTGAACAGCATAGTAGATATCTTGGAAGTGTTTGGGAGTTCTGAGAAGAGTCTCAAAGTCACTAGCATGGGACCACTTTGGTGTAGAGGGGCGGTGGGGGGCAGGAGGTTGGATGGCAGGAGGTGGGGAAGTAGGATATGCAATTTGTCCAGTAGTAACTTTATAAAGTTGAGAGGAGTTAAGGGTTTTACTGGTATTTGAAGGAAAAAGGCCAGCAGCAGACCAGCCTACTCATAGAGTCCGAGTTGTAAAGGTTTCTGCCTGGGCTTTTTGATAGACTTCAACAAATCGGGGCTTCTTTAATGGAGCAGCATTGTCAAGGTGTACGAGATCAGCTATTTCTTTGTGGTAGCGTGACTTGAGTGGTGAGAATATACCTAGGCCTAGCGGTTGTAGGATATGGCTTGAGTAGGCTGGAAGATATAAGACATCAACCCAATTCTGTCTGCAAATCCACATAAACTCCACCGTAGCATGGCTCTCATAACCATCTAAAAGCAGAAGATGGTGTGCAGTTCGGCCATCAGCGAGAGTGCAGGTAGTTTCTAGAAGAAACACTTCTTGCAGCCAGCATAATCCAATATCATTGGAGGTCTAACATTTGGAAGTAGTAGTAACAAGTCAATCTGGTATATTCTCAATTGTGAACCATGATGTCTGGATATCCTTCCTCTTAAACATCACTAAGAGACAGATATAATGACTTGAGGCATTAATTGCCTCAATGACTGATACTCACTCACAATTTTCAGGTGATTGGATGTAGGTTTGGCGCTTTCCACTCACTCCTAATACCACAGAGTTGGTACAGACTCCTAATACAATACCATGCTTGTCCATGTTCTAGATATCGCTCTGCTGGGTATTATGACGAGCCTGAAAAGTATCAAACCTCTTGTAAAAGTCTTCAATAAGCTGTGGTTGGGTACCCCGAATATGGGCCGACTCAATTGGCTTGCCAATTAAGCTTGTGATACATGGATCGCAGTTCATGAAATGGAGAACCTACTTCTTTCCAAGAGGTTTGGTGTCACCAGAATTGAGGAGGATAAGAACAGTCATTTCTCTTGTCTGGGAGTATGATGGGGAATATCCACATCCCTCCTGGTCTACAATCCAGTTACACAAATATCTTTCTCGATCTGGTAACAGGCACTATTGATAATAATGTCCAGAGCTTGTAGTTGATGCTCCCAAGTGATGACTTTGGAGTATGGTATGGGGAATACCATATTCTTTTACTGTCTTTCTCTCTGAGGTGTTATTCTCAATTGCTGCTAAGACTAGAGTGATTGATTTCTCCAGGGTATCCATGTTGTGGTGGTAATTGGCAGTATTTTCTGTACAATGTTTGATGTGAAATGTGGTTGTTGTTGTGGCCGAAAACTAGGGTTGGTCGAAAACCTGGTATGCGAGCTTAAGGCAGAACTGGGGATGTCTGGTTGTTGATCCAAGTCTAAACTACAGTAATGATAATGGTGATTTTATCGTTGCAATTATGCTACTCTAAAGGAGAATCTCATGTGATCAATATATTAATCAGTGGCACTTGTACCATGAGCCTAGCCCCATCCATGTACTCGGGTGTAAGGATATTTCGGGGCCAGTAACACAAAATCCCCCTACCCCTGTCCACACAGGTAATAACCCTTTCTATCGCTTTATGCGTACCAGAGTCTCACAGCATAGTATAGTGTTTATCCCATATACTAGTCCAGAAACTATCAGCCAATGATATGCAACAAAAAAGTATTCGTAAACGAAAAGTGGTTAGTGTTCAATACAATGAAACCACTCGAGATGAACGTGTGAAGGTCATTACCCTTTGTGATGGTGCTGGATAGAATTGGTCCAGAATAGGCAGATATTTTAATATCAGCCGACACACTTGTGAAAAGGTAAGTATATTTATTCTAGAATAGGAGTAGAGGTGATTTAATATACTGCAAATAGATTTACAAATGTGCAAAAGAAAATGGCACACCCTCTAATGCCCACCGCTCTGGTCGTCTACCAATATTTGATGAGGTTGAAAGATATCGCCTGGAAGCCTTCATAACATAGAATATGAGAACACGACGGCTAAGTTGGAATGAGTTTAGTCTAGAAATGGACTACTCATGCTATCCACGGACTATAAAAACAGTAATGGAGTCCATAGGCTATCATTATCATGTGCCTAGATGTAACGATCCCCTTTCAGAGAGTTAGTTCTTGGCAACGGGGAACGATACTTACCTCTTCTTTCTCTTTCTTTCCTTGTCTTACGATAGCTCTAGGCCTCTGCCTATGTTACCGATAGTACAAGACCTTTGTCTTCTATCGGAAACACCTATCGTAAGCTTTCTCTAACTTGTCTTCGTAACGAGTACTTCTTGGCATAATGATAAGGTTGCAATAAGGATAAAGATCGTAAAGGTGTTTTATATTCGTTAAAGTAATATGTAGGAAAAGTACTTAGAACAAAGCGTGAAGAACCTATCTTCCTCGGCCGTATCGGCCTCCTTATGTAGTGTTCTTCCCGCCTTTAATCATGTGACCTAAAGTGGTCACATGTGCAAAACCAAATCAAAACAAACTAGTCATGTGACCAAAGTGATCACATGCTCAAAACCCATGACCTTATAGTGAGGTCATGTGCAAAACTCATAAACCAATCATAACGCAATAAACAAGTCATATGACTCGACTGAGTCATATGCACGAAACCCATGACATCATAATGAGGTCATGTGCGAAACATAAATCATATGTGCAAGGCTTGCCTGTAAGGCATACTCGTAAGGCATACTCGTCAGGCGCATGTCCCATTACTCATACTTGAGCCATGTGCGAAAGCATCACAAATCCCACACATAACTAATCATACAACCCGAATAGGTCATATGCGTGAAACAATAACATACCTGTGACTCATAACCATGTGTAACGTGAAAACCCTTTCCTTACTAAGTCACGTTCGTGACACTAGAAGGAAATTCGCTATTAGACCTGCAAATAGACCTATTCGTATTACCTGGTATCAGGAGTGTTTAGACTAGGGATATGAAGATTGACTTCACGTTTTGTGGACAGATGAGTCCACCTTTTCAACTGCTGGCTTCAGGAATAGGCCCTGGGTGACACAGAAGCTGGAGGAGGAGTTTCACGAAGATTGTATCGATGAAACATTCGAGTCCGGACATGTAACACAAATGGTCTGGGGAGGTTTTTATGGTACCATGAGATGTAAATTGGTCTTTATTCCCCCAAAAGTGAAAGTTGATTCTGCCCTTTATGTTCAAAATGTGATGTATCCTCACCTAATACCCTTCTGGCATAATTGCTGTGAAAACTACGGATGGGTAACCGTGGTGGAGGATGGGGTGCCAGGTCATAAGCATTTCACTACGCAGTATCGGGATAGGAATGGGACTGAGACTATGAAGTAGCCGGTGCAGTCGCCTGATCACAATTTGATTGAGGCCTTATGGCTCACTATGGAGAATGAGCTGGGAGAAACCTGGGGCTGAATCGGCGATCTTCATACATTGGAAACTGTACTCAACGCGATTTGGTATGCAATTCCCAATGATAGGCTTGAGAGTCTCATCAGGAGTATACCTGAGTGTTTACAAGTTGTAATAGATGCTGAAGGAGGGCCCACAAGATATTGATTCATGTAGATTAGTTCTTATGAATGGTGGGGGTTTTTTTTTTATATTATACTATAATAGACGTATTCATTGGATATCACTCACAGTATATCCCTTTCTGGAAGTAGCACTCACTTTTTGCCGATCCCAAAACATCCTCATCTGCTATCACTCGAACTTCCTAATCTGGCTTGGTCTCCATAGAAATGCCGCATGTTCTTTTGGAAGTGGTCCCGATTTTTTTCAACCCCCTAGTACACCATTTCTTCCATAACTCCTGCTCCTCCCGGACGCAGCGCCATGTGTGGTTCCACAAGCCCAAAGCCTAGATGCCACTTTCTAGTCAAAATCCGATCCGATGTCGAAAATTGTGCGCGCATCTACGACGGTTGGCGCCAGAGACTTCCATACCCACCCCCCTCCCAAAGAACACCGCCGTCTCTCGCTGTCCTCCTTGTTTCTCCCTCTTCTCTCCCACATCGCAAAGTTACCGGTGTATAACTCGCCAAGTGCACCAACAACCTACTCGTACGAGCTCTGCCATGCGCTCGCAGTCGCTCCACCAACCTCAATGATGGAACCATCCCTTCGATATCGGCACTAGTGCTTTGATGCCAAGGACTTATTGTGGTTGACATGGAGACATCAACTGTGCGACTGGTCCACTATACTCTCTGGGGGTTAGTGTTCCTAACGGGGCAGTCCGCCCGTCCTGAGCCAGGACCTGGACGGACGACATTTTGTCGTCCTGTCCGGTCATTTTGTCAACATGCCCGAAAAGCAAGAATGAAGGACCATTGCCCGGCAGTCCCCGCCAACAATGTCTCACCCTGCAGAGGTTAGTTTCCTTTCCTAGTATTGAGTGGACCAGGATGATTATAATAGCGGTAGAGTTTAGAATATATATTAGAAAACAATAGAACTACCGTGTTATGTAATCAGCACTTCCCTGATAATTCTACCATGAGACAAGTTTACTCCCCTATTTATCTTCTACTGTTATCCTTCACTATATCGCCACTTATTTGGTGAACTGATAATTATTTTAAGAGGGAGTGAGGATATAGCGTGGATAGGATTTATTTGATAGTACCTGGCAATCACCCACCGTCCGCCACCGTCCCCCACCGTCCCCCGCTCTCCCCGGAGGTCCCATGCAGTCACCCGCCGTTCCCTACCTGAAGTTGTCTTAGATCGTGGGGCTCGTTGTCCTTGCTAATGACGGCCGTCTTGGAGGTTCAAAGACGAGGACGGACTACATTTTGCGGTCCGGTCTCGTCCGGAGGTCTTGGCAGCCCCCCCGCCGGGTCCTACGGGGGCCCTGGACGGCTGAGAACACTGCCCAATTCTACAAAGCCAAAGAAGTCCATTATGATATTCAACTATTAAGATCAAGGAAAAGAAAGTACAGAGAGAAACCGTGAAGAAATATCTACAGCCGTAATGTCTCAAACTATCCTGTGCTGCTCGTTATCGGGGAAGAGATTTTCCACTGCCGGAGGCTATGGTGAGTGTTTCGCTGCCCTTGCCGCGGGAGATCGTAGCCACCGATGTATCCATACTTAAGGCAGGTGTGCGTGCCTCTGCCGGGTGGTACCTGCTGTAAGGTGGCTACTATCTCGTTCCTGTGCTCAGGCAGGCTGCATTCCCTCGTTGGAGTAGGTTCTGGGGTGCTTGGAAGCAGCTAGACAACGAGATCTACTCCTCCAGTGAGTACTCAATATATACCTTGTAGGCATCCGATCTCCACCGGCCAAGTGTTTGAATCTCGGTTTCGGGAATGCCGACTTCGGCAGCCCATGTGACTGCCCCTCTCCTGAAGCTATGCCCGTTCCACAACCCATCCCAGACCTCAGGCTGCCCCTCTTGCCAGCTCTTGTGGCCTGTTCACAACATATTCTCGGGTAAAGGGGAGCTGTTTGTGTTTCCTGATACAAAATAATGGTGATAGTGGTGGCCTGTGAGTGTCAGTTGCGAGGAATCATTTCATGGCTTGCACTGGACATCCATTATCGTGGCTTGCTGCGATTGTGATCTTGATACCTTTTCTAAAGGGGTCCGTTTTCGACGAGGGTAGTGTAAGTTCCATGTGAGTTCCATCTTCGCTTATGCGAATACTGTTCTTTGTTAAAAACCATTTTGTGAATGTAGGGCCTATTTCCCTCTCTACACCCTTATAGGTAAATTCGCCAACTCGGAGGAACCCGATGAAGGCCAATGTGAAAGCGGCTTGTAGTACTGAGTTCTTGTAGTTACGTGCCCCAAGGTGGGAGAGGGTTTGAAGAAGGTATGGGTGAGTGAGTGGAGTACGGGTACGACGGAGGCTCATTATGGTCTCGCTTGATTCCCTATATTGTTCGCTCTAGTCGGGGGTCTGTGAATGCGCTACATTCGATTCCGAGGTCTAGCTGGTAGGACTTGATCCCTGCTAGATAGAGCTTCATGGTTTTCACTTTGACCATCCCTGCCCAAGAGCACAGCCATTCTATCAGCCATATAGCTTTTGCCGGGAAGCATCCACCATTTTGGTGGCGGAAGTTGGAAAGGGTACAAAAGAGGGTAAAGTGGGAGCGGGGGGTGTCGTAGTTGTTTCTTGTCGAAGGTGCTAGTCCCCTCCATAGGTAGTGAGTGGCTATTGGCGAGAGCCCAGTTTGCTGTATGTGAGAAACCCACGACTCCGGAGGTCACATATGGGGTGAATTAACTGTGGCGCAAGGTCAGCTATCTTTTCATAATTAAACCGTGAGAGCGCGTCTGCTAATGCGTTCTCTTGAGTCGGGATCCATCTTGTTTCTAAGTCTAGGTCATGTTCAGCTGCAAGAAGGAGGTACCTCCGCAATACGATCATGGAGGCTCCTCTTATAGTTCGGTTCTCGACACCGTGTGCGACTGCTCGGTTGTCGGTATGTATCACCACCTTCTTGCCCGTCCAGTTCTTCCCCCAATAGACCAATGCCTGCTCCACAGCCCTCATCTCCTGCGCATTGATGTGCTCCTTGGTCCTCACGAGATGCCTGGGTAGATGCATAGAGAAAGCAGGGCCTGGCAGCGGCTTTGTCTCACCCATATTGATGAAAAAACCACCGAGTCCTTTTTTACTTGCGGCATCTGTCCAGGTGCGAACCACATTCCTATCACTGGTGCAGATCCCTCTTGCTACGTAATCCCCCTCGTACATTTCCATGTCCGCAATAGTTCATAAGAAGCAAGTAAGGAACAACAACCTTCGATCAGAACCTCAGTACCAAACCATAATATCGCAACAATAGTTCCAATAGCTGCTGCGGTTAACCCTTTTTGCAGTTAGGTAGATAATTTGCAAAAATTGAGAAGCCCTATATATACACCCCACTCACTGGCGGCCTACGTTCCAGATATGAAAATATGGTTACATTGCGAGGGCAAAACCGCCTCCTACTCATATTTGCACCACCAGCTGCATCATTCCCCTCCTATCTCTACACATCCTAATCGTTTCTTCGAGCATCTCCGCGGTTCCCTTCCCCGCCATTGCCTTCCCCCGGAGCCCCCTTTCCTCCCCCTCCCTATGCGCCCTAACCATTTCGAGATGACTCTCCCTAACGTCCCACTTCCTCTGAAGCCCTGTGGCATTCTTTGCTTCCTTCGCCGGCTTCTTCGTCTTCAGGAAGGTGGCCGTCCCATCCTTGACAATAGCCTCACCCCATCACCGTGGGAGTCATTGATTGCGACAAAGTTTGACATAGTCTTCCTGCTGCTGCAGCCAATCTTTGTGTTTCGGATTGTGCGGGCTTTCGATCCCAGCACCCAGAAATCACCCCCCCCGCTCTTCCTTACGTCTCTGTACTCCAATTTTCTGAGGCTCTTGGGAACAACCCAGGGTTTGATGGAGCCCGTTGCATAAGTCGAGTATACTGTGTGAGTTGCGTTTGATAAGTAGG
Source organism: Tuber melanosporum (assembly GCF_000151645.1). Taxonomy (NCBI): domain Eukaryota; kingdom Fungi; phylum Ascomycota; class Pezizomycetes; order Pezizales; family Tuberaceae; genus Tuber; species Tuber melanosporum. The sequence goes on along the minus strand of NW_003299114.1, from coordinate 436,701 downwards.
AATATGACACGCGGAAGGGTCTAACTGCAATTGCAGAGTTGTTGCATTGTGTACGGGCTCTGAATTGGCGTGTCAGGTTCGCCGTTGAAGGGGGTTATGCCGAAGTCATCCATTGTTGGGTTAATCTTGTTCTTCGTGTCGGCGCCGTGGCCGATGCCACAGCGGAAGGCGATATATGAGTGCTCGAGATCGTCATGGGTTTTTTTAGTTGGATGACTAATCCATGAGGCTCTCCAGATAGCCGGGGCACTCATAGCGCTGCGAGAAGCGGCGGTAGTCTTTGCTGTTGGGGCTGTCTGTGGGGCCAAGGGGAGAACATGGGACATCGTTCTTGGTTCGTGCGCGGGGCGATTACAACGCGGGGCTCCTTTCCGATAGGGGGGCTGGCAAAGCCACCGCCATTCTTGGCCGGGGGGATTGAACAGCTTTGCCAACGTCGTTGATGCAGTCCTCTAGGATGGTGGAGCGGGTATAGGTAACGGCCTCGAAGCCAATTGGCATGCCTATTTCGATGATCGAAAGGACCCCGCCGTTCGGATTTAGGTGCGGCCAGAGTTGTTCAATGGTTTGGCAGTGGAAAAACGACTTCCTAATCAGGAGGATTCTGTTTGTGGCAATGATCAGATCGTAGAGTTTTCTCGGCTAAGCCTTATTCTCTACCGGAGCGCCCAGCATGTAGGGTAGGTTTTTGAAATAGATATCCGACACTCGAGGAATAAACAGAGTCTCGTCCAAGACCCTCGACGATAGCTGCCAGCAATCCACTCCTATCCCTCGCCGCTGGCAGAGCCTTTCCACCCAGGCCAGATAGCAGCTTCCCTGTTCTCGCCAGAAGCTCATCCTTCCTTCTCTCCTCTTCCGCTTCGACAATACTCTGCCAAGCAGGTACCCAAGCGCCCCTACCCCTGACATCCTTAACACCCTGCTCCCCCCCATCCCGGCCGAGCACCCAATCGCCGCCCAAACGTTTCCCCAGCTCGGTCAACGGACTCAAGGATTGCCCATACAGCCCCGGCATCAATGCAATGAAAAAAACACGTCGGCATCGGTACCCGACATTGGAATGTTAGTCGGGCTCAAAGGGAATAGTCAGATTGCGCTTATTACGCTTCTTCGAGTAAATGGGCGAGAATTGGAAGTGTGGACGGTGGAGAGTTCTATGGGTCGAGTTCACTATATGTGAGGTGATGGCCTCCGCCATCAGAGACTCTGTCCGGTCCCTTACCGATGGCAGAGGTCGGATGTGAGAGGCCACTACCTCGTGAACCGACCGACTTCAGTCAGTGGGTTCCAAAAGAGACGAGGAGAACCGCCGGTATGGAGGTCCTCATTTCTTCCTTCTTCACCCACCCCTACCCCTTTGGGATACACAGTCTGCTGGGCAGCCCGTGTTACACATAAACCCAAAGTTAGTCTGTGAATCTAGATTCGCCAAATTGTGGGCGATCCAGTTCATGAAGTTCGCGTAGTCTATTTCGCTGTGCAGGAAAAGACAAAACCCTAGGTGAATCCGGTATGATTCCCAGTTGATCCGCCGTCATTCCTAGATATTGTCATTCAGACTATCCAAGTTGTGCCGCAGCGATGTTTATATTATGTTGTAGTACGACATCTCTGGGAGTTTATGCATTTAAGTGAGCAGTTCATTCCACCTAGTAAGTCAAGCAAGTTACTTCTATCATTCATTCCCATACACTTCCCCCCATTCTACCGCGATTCAAAACAGTCATGCGAAATCAAATATCGGGTAATATATGGTGAAAATGTTCTCCCAAACCTCGGTGCTGAGTACATCGCGAATTATGAGATGAAGGGGGAATCGCAATCCGTAGCTTTTATAAAAATGCCCAAACTACCTTGCCTGGGACTCCCTAATACTAAAATAAAGAGAAAGCAATTCTCAGATATCGTCTTCCTTGGTTTGTTCTTAGTGAATGGGCAGGCGGGCAGTGGGGCAAGCTCGTTAAACTGGTAGCCGGTATTCTAATGAACTGTATTCACTCAAAAAAAAAAGCCTAGGTTGCTCGTCCATTTGCCGCGATGTCTCCCCAACCCAAACTACTCTTATCCCTGCAAAAACTGTACTTTACCGGCGAAAAACTTGGCTTCAACCTGTAGTAAGTTAAGATCTACGGTATCATACCGAACCTCATCAACCCAACCCAACCCAACCACACCACACCAACCTCATCCGCACTACATCCACCACTAAGATGCCCAATGACCCACAAACCCCCTCCTGAAACCCTCTACGCCCGACGCAAAACCCGCACCGCTGCCGCTAACACAACCTCACTCAACACAACTGCAACTGCAACCTCCGCCTCCGCCTCAACCTCAACCTCCACAAGCCCCCTCTCCTCCCCCGACACGGCAAGCCTCGCCAACACCAGCACCATTCACCCCCCTCAACCCAATACCACCCCCACCGCTTCCTCTTCCTCCTCCTCCTCCTCCTCATCCACCACAAAATCCCGCCGCCGTGGCCGCTCCCTCCGCACAAACCTCCTCCTCCGCCCACACCACACCTCGCCAATCCCGTCACCCCCCTCCCCGATAACCATCCCCCCCAGCGCTACCCACGACGGGGACAACGGTGGCGACAATGATGGCAGCGGAAACGTAGCAATGAGCGGAGGAGGAGGGAGGCGAAGCCGAACCAGCAGCTTCATCCTCCTCCCCCGCCAGCAGGAGATCGAATCCGCAGCCGACACTGCTTACTACGGGTTCGTTGTTCTGGGGGCTACGTGGATTGTATTTGTCGTGGGCATGGGCAGTGCGTTGGGGATTTGGGAGTGGGCTTGGGATGTTCCGGACGTATGTTATTCGTTTCGCCGCTTCGCAGCAGGGCGGGGGAGGAAGGTCTGGTGGGCTGTTGGGCTAACGCGGTTATGTGCGCTAGTCTCCATTTCTGAAAATCGCGAACGAATCCGATGACGATAAGGAGGTGCTCATCCCCGGGTATTACCCCGCGCTGGTGATACTTACTTGCGTTATGGCGTGGGTGTGGGTTGTTGTTGCGTGGATGGGGATGAAGTATTTCAAGCATGCGAAGATTCAGGGGGGTGGAGATGATGGATGAGCGGTTGGCGGAGGTGGGGGTATGATGAAGGGGGGGGGGGATAATGTTTAATTTTCTTTCCTGGATAGACGGGGGGGAGGGTAACTGAGCAGGTTTTTTCCAAGAGCGAGACAAGAGAAATCTACCATTCCGATAGTTCACTATAACACCCATCATGGAATCAAATCCAGCCGGTCATATTCTGCGCAAGCAGGCAAGACCGTTTATCATTCTCCCACTTCCAATCCCGGGCACAACTGCCTCCACTATCACAAAGAATCACTCCCCACAGCCAAGATTTAATTCACCAAAATCATAAATTCAGTCGGATATCGTTTCATCTCATCTCATCTTCCGAAAGCAAACAGTACAAAACAAAAACCCCTAAAACTCCATTTGCCATTCCTAAAAAACCGAATATAAAATATAAAAATCAAATATTGAAAGAAAAAAATACCCCCATATTTTTTTTCCTCCCATCACACCATCGATACATACATACATTCTCTCTCTCCCTCTCCGTCTCCGTCTCCGGGCATATGTATAATAGAACAGAACGGAATATCGAGTGTGATTGTATAGTATATGGTATGGTATAGCATCAGGGAATGGGAAAGGTAAGGGGTAGAGGGTAGAGGGTGCGTAAGTGGGCGGGTAGGAGGGGAAAGGGTGGAAGGTTATGCGTGGGGAAGGGCAAGAGGGGGAAGGAAAGGAGTACAGGACGGAAGGAAGGCGAAAAGCCAAGAACAGGGAGGGAGATGCAAGGGGGAAAGGCGATAGGGCAAGAACAACGATGAAATGAAAAAACAAAGGGTCTTCCCGCATAAACAGGTCGTTAACAAAGGTTTTTTTATAATTGTTTTTCCGTCTTTTTTTTCAGACTTTTCGTTGAGGTTTTTTTTTAGGTCTGTTTTTTTCCTTTTTTCTGATTTTGTATGATTTCCATCTCTTTTTTTTTTTTTTTTGTTCCTCCGGATATGACCCTTTGATGTCCGCCTTGCGCTTGCCCTCCCCAAGTATCCCTCTCTTGCTCCTTCTCTTTCCTTCCCCCCCCAAACACCCCTCATCCCCACCCTTGCCTCCAAGAACCTCTCTCCAATCCCTCTGGTCTTCGTTGTCTCCCTCTGGTAGAGGAGGAGGAAGCCGTCGTTCCGGTCGATCCGATCGACAAAAGGCTAAGAAATCCCCTGACAATTGAAGGAAGATGAAAAACAAAAAAAGCCCCAGAATTGAAGGTGAGAAGAAAAAAAGCTGCAAGGAAAATATATAAAAGATAAAACATAATATGGACAGGAATATCAAATCAATACAGAATAAACGCTCATTCAACTACAAAATCCTATTCACCCGATACATGAAACAAAGGAAATTCCTATTGTCCTTACAGAGAAACATTCGAAAACGTACAATGCCATAAGATGGGTTAAAATCACAAATAAGCAAGAAAAAATGGAACCCAGAAGGTAATCAAAAACACCGTGCCCCGGAGAAAGAAAATCAAAAACGAGGGGGAAAGGAAACTAAAAATCTCAGGATGAAGACGAAATACCTATGCCCCAGACCGAATACATGATATGAAAAATCCAAACCCAAGTACAAGGAAGGTTAAGGAATGCTCGACATCGACACTCGTTATATACGTGAGAAACAGGGAAATGAAGACTTGTAAGGAAATATGTGTAACCCCCTGAACCTTTAAACCGCTTGCTCCGTGCCATTTATGTGAGCGAACAAACAAAACTTTTCTAGATGACTCGAGGGCGAAAAGGTGGTAGTCTGACGTGCTGAACTTCGTTTCATCTTACACCATCACAGACGGGCATGGCAAACAAGGAGGATCTAGTGGGTGAGGCCGCCATTCTTGACGCGTGCTTCCATGTGCTCGGATTGTGCGCGAAGAGCTTGGGCCATAAGGCGCGTGGCTGGAAAAAGGTTAGATTATCTATTTGGCAACCATAAGCAGAGGGGAAAACATACCAGGCCAGATGACAACCTTGTCAAGCAAGTACGCGCTCACATTGAGTACCTTGGATCCCAGACCAGAGTCGGCTCTTAGGATATTATTCCCTTGACTATTCGGATTGTTATTCCAATCCATAGACATTTTCATCTCAGCGTTTCTCAACATCTCCATAACCTTGGCAAGTAACTTTCGGTCCTCATGTTCAAGCATCACCAATCCCTCAAGGCTTGCCATGTTGCACTCGTCACTCCCAAGAACACCCATATAAGGGTTAACACGTTCCTGCACAGTAGCAATCCACTCGGCAAGTACCTGGGCACAGTCAAATGTGCACAGCGCTGATTGGATGGGAAGCTCTCGGCAAGCGGTAGTCAAGGAGGACGAAGCGCCGAGGGTATCAGACATAGCAAGAGAATCGGCAGCGTAAAAGGCAGCTTTGCGAAGATGTCTTTCCCTCTTGGCAGAGGCACTTGAAGAGTCAATGTTCATGCCACTGCTGCTTGTGGAGTATCGAGGGGCAACTCCAGGTTCGATCTTAATCGGCCGTAGGCTGGGTGATGGGGACTGGGAAGCAGGAGATGACGCGGGCGAAATTGCACCAGAGAAGGACGAATCGGAATGCGCCGAGATAGAAGAAGCGCTCGATGGAGAGTTGTTCTGAGCATTCTCCCATCCTCTTGCAATCTCTTCGGCCATAGCTTCGTAGTCCCTAGCCCAAAAGAATTCTTTGGCTCTGCCAAGATCAACAAACAAACGGATGTAAGCGAGGTCAAGCAGAGGAATACAATCCGCTGACAGGGGGCCCATCGCGTACGGATTGGGTCTCTCAATGCTATGATGGGGGCTGCTATACCAGGCGGCTTGCCATGCCTTGAGAGCAGGCTCGATGTGAGCGTGCATTGTCTCAGCCTCAGATGACGTCCAATGGCGAGAGTTGTGTCTTTGTCTCGTTTCCCAAATATAGACATGGAGTGCGCAAATCAAGACGAGGCATCCAAACGTGCTTGGAATAATCCCGGAGGGTGGATACGGGGGAACACCGCCCTGCTGACCATTGGTAAAATTTTGGAATTGGCCTGGGGAACCATATGTCTGCTGACCGGCAGATAAGAGCCCGGTAAGAGCGCTTGTGAAATTGACCGAGTTTTGTGATGCCAAGGCTAGACCACCACGGGATTTCCATACCGCAGCGGTCCCAGCCGACCAAAGCTCCTCGTCGCACGGCAAGTCGCAGCGGATCTCGTTATTCATGAGGGCAGGAGACAAGTTGTGTGCCGCAACAAGCAAGCTTGACAAAAAGTGAACGGCGTATAAAGTCCGTTTCCGCTCCTCAGCAATGACCCAGCTCGTCCACTCTACGTTCTCATCAGGCTCCATCTTGATGTTAATTCCGCCCCAACCATCGCTGCCCACACTGCCACCATAGGATTCTAAGTCACCCATATGAATGTCTCCGTCCTCTTGCTTGAAAGTTTGTGTAGTGGATACATGAGGCTGTCTAGTCAACCCAGCAGTCCTGGCCAAACTAACCAATGCTGCACAGTGAGTGACAGCGGTTTCACAAGCACTCTTCTCTCCACACTGCAATCCGTAAATGACGTTCAAGAGCATAGCCTGTACAAGCCAAACGGGAGTATTGGTCCCACTATCACCGCCGCCTCCACTATTAGTATTGAGACCGCTAAGAGCAGCAGTGACATCAGCCTTTCTACGATCTTCAAGGAAAATTTGAATTGTCTTCTTGGATAACTCGAAGATATCTCGGGCGATGTTTTGCTCGAATTCGTAGAGGGCGCCGATTGCAGCAATGGATAAAACGAGGCATCCACCACCCCCGATAACCCCGTTGCTACGCTGACCGCCCTTGACACTATTCGTGAATGCCGGGGAGTTGAAATTGAGGGTCGGGATATGGAGGAACGGAAGATGTGGATGGAAATATTTGATGTAGGCCCCGACGTATCGCTGGAGATCAGCAGTGCCGGGCAGGCCGGTAGCCTTCCCGACAAATGGGGGAAAACTGGTAGTTCCTGGTGCTGGCTGTGTAGATGTTGAATACCGTCGTTGATGAGCACGGGGAGGCTGATAAGTCTGAGTGCCCTGGCCGTTGAGAATACTAGGTGCCTGCGCGAGCGTTGCCAGCAATGCTGCTCGAGTAGCATCCGTCACGGATTCCGCAGAGAGTGAGGTCATGGATGACCCACCGTTGCTATGCAAGGAAGTGGCCGAAGATGTACGATTGTCAGCGTTATACTGGTGATTGTTGTTGAATGGTGGGAAGTGGTGGCTCATGGTGGAGGGTGAGATCGAGAGCGGTGGACCGGAGTAGTAATTCTCATGGGACGATTGCTGAGCCAAAAGAGTTTTGGGGGAGATGGTTCCCGGTGGCGGTGGCGTTTCATGATGAAAATTCGATCCCGAGAAATCATTTGGAGAATTAAAATTGATGGCATTTCCGGAACCCGTACCCATACCCATCTGACTGCCCCATCCTTGATTCTCATTCAGAATAACCTCACTGATTCCACTGGCCGATGTAGTGCTGAAAGCACTGGGTGATGACTGGTCAACAGGATCCATAAGACTTCCACCACCAAGTGGATTCATCCATTCGTAATCATCTTCATCTTCGATATAGTACGAAGAATCAAGGCCAGGGAATGGGGGCCCGAACGGTGAAGTTGGCGTCCCAATCGGTTGCTGAAGGGGTGACATATTGAAGTGCAACGCCGCCGGATTGACAGTTCCTCCAAACAACAAACCATCAAGCTCATATTCGGAAGGAAGCATGGAGGCAGAACGAGGCATCATCCCACCCAGATCCAAAGATGACAGCGATGTATCAATTTTGGGCACCGCGTGCCTAGGTTCCTCATGAGCCCAGGCACCCCACGGTCGGGTATTCTTCGGAAAGACATACCTGGTTTCTTCATGATTCAAAGAACCTACGCCGGTGCCGCCCATATTACCTTGAGCACTGCCACTACTTCTTCCACGGCTCACATTCGCATTGGCAGCTGCAAGCATCCCAAGAGTTGAGGCGTCTACGTGGGCAATGGTATTCGCCCTAGGCCTAGCCCTCATGGCGGAAGCCCCACCATCACCGTGACTGACTGGGCCAGTGGCAGTAGTAGAAACTGAGTTCTTCCGGACCCTCCCAGGATTAGTGGATGTTACGGAGCTCGTGCTTTCTCTCCGACCGCTGGCTCTTGGACGACTGCTGGGAGTGGTCGTCATATGCAATTTCTGCTGGTGTCTGAGAAGTAAGTCCCTGCGGGCAAAACAGCGCGTGCATTCTGGGCACTCAAATGGCTTTTCCTTCGTGTGGGAGCGCTCATGGCGCTTGAGGTGTTCCAGACGTGCGAATGAACGTGAACAAGTTGCACAGACATGAGGTCTGGGTTTGTCCGTCTTCGGTGGGGGTGGTGGGGGCGGCTGAGTTTTGTTCCCTAATAAAAAAGGATAAAAGCAAAGTGGTCAGCAAAGACGGCACAGTGCACATCCAATGAATGATAAGGAATCATATGGCACAGATGTAGACAGGCGAAGCCATACCACTATTCACTCCAGCATAAGAGGACGACATCGGAGGAGAGTTCGGGCTGGTTGTCGATTGAAGCACGGTGTTATCCGCTGCCATGCTCAAGAAAAGGGCTCCGATAAAAGTCCAAGCGAGGCTGATAAATCAGACCAGGCTTGCGAGAAAGAATGTGGTCAGATTGACGAGACGCTGGGGAATCTAGGATAGTAGACGGAAAGCGACCCGATCCACAGAGAAACGCAATTTAACGACCTAGTAAGCCTCCCGGAACTCGAGCCCAGATATTGGAGAGGTATATTTGAAATGAGGGGGATTTGTTTCCTTCAGAAACTCTCAAGGCTGATTGGCAGATGGGTAGAATGAGACTCCAGCTGTAAGTAAAACAATATCCCGTTTCCTGATCGCCGGCAGAAGCCTGAACTCACTAAGAAGCAGGAGCTCTCTCGAGAAAGCGCGGCCAGGTCGAAGGAATTCTGGAAAAATTGGGATGGATCGAAACTGGATTTGGGTCGGTCTCAAGTCGTCGATACGAAGCACGGTGCTCTCATCAACACCAAGGCTATCAGTGGGCGCCTGTTCTACATGTTAGCATTGTTGCTCGGTTGTTAGAAGTTCACCAAGTCATAAGCTCAGAGTGAGGGGAAGGGGGAGGGAAGAAAAAATTTCACACCGTGTTTCCAGACGTAAATGTTGAAGAGAACCCGCAAAGTACAAACTATAACTCACAATCGTTAATAGGAAGTGATTTTCTTTCCCCCTCCAAAACAATTATAGTAAAGAAAGGAAGAAAGCTTGTGTTTTCTTTTTTCCTCCAGAGCAAGCAAGGCTAAGGGATTAGAAGGAGGTACCCACAAGCCAAGGCAGCAGTGAACAGTAGATGGGCTAGTGATTCACCGCAAGAAAAATAAAGACGAAGCTAATCCACTGAATACCACGCCGATGGGGGAGAGGTATAACCAGAGATGAACACAGAAGGGGAAAACTCCTTTTCTTTCCCTCTTTCGAGTCCGATGAATGAACAGGGAGCACAGCCAGAAGTGGCCAACGAGTTTGCGTCACCGGAGTTTGTCAATCTGGTTCCCCGAAAGTTTTCCTGTCTGCTCTTTACCCAGTTGTCCCGCCGAGTCCGAAAGGGCAGAACAGAAACCGATGAGGCGACGAATTGAGACGACAACACTCGCCTGAAAAGAAGACTTTGAACGGTTGAACAGGTGAAGGCGAGGCCCCGATGTTTATTGCTTTCTGGAGCGCTTGGTCCGGGACGGGTCAAGAGCAGAAAAAGAAAAGGTAATTGAGGGTCGAGGGAATTGAAGGAAGGGGGGGGGGGGGTGACAGTGGTGGATGTGTGGTGGAAGGGTGGGCTGGTGGTGCGTTGCGTTGTTGGACGGGGTTTGGTAGATGCGTGGGTGACTCGACAACTGACAGTTTTGGTCCGAGTGTGAGTGTGTGACTTGACAAGCAAACACAAGAAGGGACTGAGCTGGTTGACTTCAATTGTAGGCCAACCTGAAGTGTTCCTCTAGAAATAGTACCTTAGGAGAGAAGGGGGGATAAGACGAAAAGGTGGAGAGGGGAGGCGACAGGTTTGAGGTTTGGGGGCCGGAAATGACCAAAGAGATAGACGGACAGACGGACGAGCAGACACTTCAACCCGGAGACCGCAAGTAGAGAGAGAGAGAGCTAGGTTGTGAAGCCAGTTTATGTGTGTGAGTGAGCGAGTGCGTTAGAGCTGGTATCATAGGCTGGCTAGCCAGGCGTAACAAGCGATTTGAAAGCAAGATTTCTAGGACACACGGAGAAGAAATTAATTACCAAAATTAATTCGTTACTCCTTCTATTTCCTACAAATCCACAAGTATCATGCCCATAAGAAAGCTAGTAAACTGTTAAATCAGGTTAATAATCCCACTCTTATACGAGGACATCTCCGGGCACGGTACAAGTACTGTACTCGAGTACTTGCAGTCTAAGTCTAATAATGCCACAGGCAATCGCCGAAGAGTTTTTTTTTCCCTCGCACTTTCTTGTCTGGTCATTCTCTCTACTAATTGGTAAACCCATCACGCTCTATGGTACAGTACGATACCGCCTCTTCAAACAACCCCCCCCCCCCGTGCTCCCCCGACTTCCGAGTGCATCAATTATGCAGTTAAAACACCAAGCCTTCGTTCAGAGGAAGGAGCCTTCTCCCTCTCTTCTCAAACGCTCCTTCTAGTTTTGTAGGATTGATTTGCAAGCTGCATTTCTCCATTATTATTATTTTTTCCGTAGTTACCTAGCTTTTTCGTTTCGTTACAATATTACCCATTTCTCCCTTCTCACCCGTCCCACACCTAGACAGTCGTCGCCTTGGACAGCCATGGGCTGTCCTGAATGTATGATAGGTTTTCCGGATGGCTGGCTGGCTGGCTGGCCCTGCCCAGTAGCTTTCAGTCAACTCAGTTAGTCAGTCTGGTTTTGGTTTTTGAACATGCCCGACTGACGACTGGTTAATCCAACTCGCAGGGCCGTGATACGATGCATGAACTTTTTTTTTTTTTCCCATTAATTTTTGTATTTCCGGGTTGTTATTTTCACACGTTATTATTTTTAACTTTTTGACCCATGATTAACGCCCGGACCAATCAGTAGGAGGGCGCGAGTGAGAAAATAGAAAAGAAAAGAAAGAAAGAAAAAACAGAGCCATAATAGGAAGAGGAACAGTTTTAAGGTGGTGCAATATGAGAAAAAGAAATGCTGGATGGGCAAAAGGGCAATACCGGTACAAGTACGAGTACTCGAGGACCGCACTCGGGCACAAAAAAAAAAAAACGCCACCCTTCCTCGACCGGAGCTAAATTGCTACGTCGGAATAGTAATTTCAAGCCGAAGGAAACAGCCGCCCCCTCTGATAAAAGTATTTCTTGCACCTTGTCTTAAATGTCGGTGGCCTCGTCTCGCCCTTTCTCTCGGCGACAACGAGCAGGGTACAGTACTGGTATCGTACTCTGTGCTCTCGGCCTATGTCGCGGCTGTCCACAGCCCAGGGCAGTACACGCCCCGTGGTTCGTCAACGCTCAATTGGCTTGCATGCAGCAACTGTGGGTCGCAGACTCGCGGTCGCGGTCTGTCGCTCTTCGATGGTCAAATTCAGTCAGGGTGTCTGAGGAGAAAGAAAAAAAAAAAAAAAAAAAAAAATGAGAGGGATGAGAGGGAAAAGCAAAAGGGCTGGGGAAAGAATCATTTTATCCCATTTTTATTATATATTTCCCTTTCAATTCCCTTTTCAATTTCCATCTGTCTAAAATGGGCAGGGATCCGGAGCGGAGATATGTGACAGGACGGGGCAGGTCTGATATTCAGCAATCGCATTGGCCGAGGCTGGATGTACCGGTATGGTACCAGACGCCGTATCTGTGGGTGTGATGTATGATATGCTCAGGAACGGAAGTGTGTACAAGACGCTAGTTGTGGGAAGACGCTAGGAAAGGCTGGTACATAAAGCTCGATGATTCTGGTACGATATACTTTCAATTGCTGAATGGATGGATAAGGTAGCTGATGTGCGAGCAGAGGCTCTATCCGCGGCATTGCACCCTTTGGGCTTTCTCGCACTCTTACTCACTCGCTCACCCGTGAATTGTGCCTATGCTGATGCCTGTGCACCCGTAGAGTACATACAGCACTTGCACCAGTAATCGCATCGCAACCCTGGCTCCGGTCGCAGAGTTCATCGTCGCGGGTTGGTTCGCCTACAGATACGAATCACCGGTGGTGCATTGTACTTGTAGGGGGGCAGTCGGAAAGCTCTCGAGGTAAGGAGTGAGGTACATACATGGTGGGGGTTGTGAAAGATAGTCATCCAGCAACATCATCACTAAATTTACCATCAACCTCACCTCACTCGGACTGGTCCCCTCAGCCCAAAATTAGAAAGAAGATGAAGAAGAAGAAGAAGAAAAGGGTATCTACGCACGCAAGTTGTATTTCGTTCATTCCTACGCACACACATACATATCGTACCGTACCGAACCGTATCGTACATACATATCCTACGGGTGATTGTATGATATTGCACAGCGACTAATCGATGGCCAGAACAGCAGTATTATCCGTGAGATAACCGTCTCAAGATAGAGTAGGATCCAACGATCCAATAAATATGGAGGCATATTGACTTTGCATCGAGGTTGAAAATGAGAGTGAGGGTGACAGAGGGATGTGGGAAGCATGAGGACGGATAGAGAGATAGACGCAGCGGAGGAGGGATTCGAAGAAGCGCTACCAGCACAGTACAGTACTACCTCCTGTGGCATATTCTTCCACCACGATACATATGTAGAGAGAGAAGTAGAGTACATCCAAGGCTCTTCCTTTTCACCCACTAATCGAGGCTAGCCACAAGCAAGGCATGCACAGAAAGGCTCCCACCCAAACCGCAAGGGTAATGTGCAAGCGATGTCAGCGCCTGCTCATTGGGACTGAGACTATGGACATCCTGCCAAGCAATACGGATACTCACGAACGTCCGGAATGCACAACCCGACAGATTTGGTATGGTGTGATTGAGGATAGCATAATTTCTTTTCCGAATTCTCTCTCTTCCTCTGTCTCTTTGCTCCCCCCCCCGACCCGACCCACCTCTCTATCACAGAAAGCTTGCTTTGCTTGTTTGCTTACCTGCCTCCAACTTCCTGTCCACGGTATCTGACCACTCTGTTAAGATTTTCTCCACCTCGTTCTCTTTAGAGCGCGCGTCTCAATGTCTGATAATATATCATTTTTTTCCCCCTTCTTCAGATGTTGCCGCCTTTCCGTTTCACCTGATGCGCGTATGTCTCGCAGTAGATTGCCGGTACTCGTACTATGATATGATAAACCTTTTGTCCCTTCTCCCCCCCCCCAACGAATGAAGGGAAAGGTTTCTGATCTATTCGATCCTACCGAGTGCAAACAACGCCATACACCTCATGTACGGTACAAGTACGAGTACCATCTTATCCACCTTGCAGAACTGTAAACTAAACCTTTCTATGCCAAACTGCATCGCGCTCAGCCTAGGTTGCCCAGCCCTTTTGTCTCAGCCTTCTTGAAAATCAAGCTTCCTCCAGCAAGAATGGAAATTGGGGAAGGAGGGGGAAAACAAAAAAAAAAAAAAGGGAACAGAAACAATGTTGTAAAGAAGGCCTTCGGTGATCGAGCCCGGGAGGTTAGAAGGGGTGACTGAATCGGACTCTGAAAATTCTGGTCCGGTGGTTCTTTAATGTCTTAGTAAGCAAGAATAGTGTGAAATAGCGCCCAGAAGAGAGGAAAGAAGATTTCCAGCCCGAGCGATAATCCTCTCCGCTTTATCAGCAGGTAAATATGAACCTAGCATGCCCCACATCCCTCCCTGGAGAACACTGGAAGTAGCTGAAATATCGCGTGTGGAGAGCTCTTCTCGCTCATTGAAGCTGCAGTTGGTTCATTCGTCCGAGCTTTCCTGCATAAAAGAATTCAACTCCGCCTCCTCAATCCTGGATCCTGATCGCCTTTACCTTACCGTAAGAGCGCAGCGCATGCCAGTACGGTGGAGCTCGCTTTTCATTTTATTTTTACCCAACGCCAGGCATTGAAATTTGCTACTGTTCGGCCTCCCGATATATCTTTCTATGAATCTGTGATGTGTGATACCGGTATTTTACGGTACAGTACAGTACTGTACGTGTCAACCGAGCATGGCAGTCACTTTTTATCCGCCCTATTAACACTGGGCCCGTTCGTTTGCGATTGCAAATAGAGTATTGTGTGGTGAAGCTCATCTATCCAATTCCTCAACCCCATACGAGCGCTATTCAACCTTCAATCTATCTTTCGTCTCTGATGAGAGGTCGAGAGCGCAGTTAGGCAGCAGCGGTAGCGTCGGCATGGGGTGTGCCGGCAGGCCATCACACAAGTACCAGTACCGGTATGGCACTCGAGCAGATAATCCCAATCATCTTACCAATGATGTCTACCAAACTAAGACATGGAAAAAAAGGAAAGAGTTCATCTCATCAATTCCAATTCCGCAGGTGAACTCTCCCCCGAGACTTACCTATCCTCCCATCTGGCATCACCAGACATTAGCTCCTACCAAACTAAAGCAACTGCCGGTATCGACCCAGACAAACGCCACCCTCCAATTCTTCCAAGTTAACCCGCGAAAATATACTGCTCGTCGCATCTCTCGTTTCGATTAACTGGCAGGCAGACAAAGGCAAGCAAGCATCTCGCAGGAGCCTGAGGAGAGAGGAGGAAGGAAGGAAGCAAAAAAAGATCAAAAACCATAGTAACAAGGGTGGAGAAAGAGCTCCCCCACCACCACCCTTCGATTGCCCGCATGACCCCAGATTTTCTCTCGAATCCATCTCAAACGAGTTCCCTACCGGACTAAAGCTAATTGGACCGAAAGATCGAAAGTGCGTCAGCACGCCACGTGCCCGAAACGACTGTGGCCGTCTGGTACTTGTAGGTAGTGCTTTGGGCTTCGCTTCGGTCGCAGGAGGAAAAAAAAGAAAAATTTGGGAAGCACAGAAAGTGTTCTACAATTCACACACTCACGTTGTGTCCCGCACCGTGATGGTCCACTTTGTGGTGGTGGTGGCGGTCCACTGCAACAGCTGTACGAGTACTCGTACTCGAGTACGGTGCTCGAGTAACTTGGTATTTCCACTGTCTGGGTGGTGGCCATTTTTTGCGGAGCGAGCGACCTGTCGACTTTTTTTTCTTATTTTCGGGGAAGAGGTGGGTGAATGAGTGAAACAAAAGGAAGGGGGGAGGGAGAGGGTATCCTTCCGGTACGTTTATGTGGTTGTGGTGCGGCTTCTCACCCTCTCTCCTATGTCAAGGGGAGTGGAGAGTACGGTACCCGTAGACTACTCGTACTCGAGTACCGATAGGGTACGAGTACAGTACAGTACTCGAGTAAAGAAAGACCTCAGCGATCTCCAAGACCGAGCTTGTCCGCGGATGAAAGTTCAAATCAACTTTTGCCAGCCAGCGAGCCCACCCCCTTCCAGCTGCTCGCATCAGGATAAACTCCTTCCCCCCGACCTGCTAGTTGGTCTATGATATGATACAGCGCCGCAGTCTAGCCTCTCTAACGTCGCACAATCGCACAATTCAATCACATATATAGCACCGTCCGTACCGTATAATAGGTACTCGAGTACGGTACTGGTACTGTACTTGTAGGTATGGTGGACGATGACCGACCCTACCGCCCGCTTTCCCCCCCCCCCGAAAATAAAAGTGGACAAAACACTGTAAAACCCAAGCACACCGTGGTTCAACCTTAGGCTTAAGCATCCGTTCGTCCTTTTCCCAATTAATGGATTGATTGATCCGTTGATCGATCCATCCATCTCTCTCTCTCCCCATTCCTCCATCTACTCCATCATCATATAGTCACACACCCCGCTACCCCGGATCTCGATAATCCGGATACCGGTACTTCGCTATCCCATCTAAGCCTCTGTGAACCCCAAATTTCTCGAGGTCAAAGCCTGATCTGGTGCCCAGGTCAGATTCTTTTTGGTATCATAGTCCGGGAGGGCGGAATGTGATTCCAACCTGCTTACCGTAGCGAGATGCCAATTACGCTTTTTCCCATGGCATGGCGTGGCATGCCTGCTACCTGTATATCAAAGGGGCACATGACTTCTCCCTCTCCTTCTTCCCCTACCTCTGTTTCCCCCTACCGGTATGTCTCCATCCATCCACCCCCGTACCAGTAGAGTACCGTACTCGAGTACCACAGGTAAGAGAGAAAGCAGAAAAAAAAAAAGAAAAAAAGAAAGAAAAAAAAACGACAGAACAGCGAAGCCAGCCACTATTTCGACCGACAGACCGACCAACCGACCGGCTGAAATTGGTGGTACAAGTACAGGGCTTGGTTAGTGCTGTGTCGTGCATGTGCGGTACTGTACTAGTACTCGAGTAGGAGTGCTCGTACCGGTCGCTGGCAAGAAGTGCCCCGAGGTAGGGGTCATGAATTTGTATGATATGGGCACTCAATTACGCACTGGTTTTGTGAATCGCACTGTCCTCGGGTTACCGGTACCAGTACTTCTTGCCTCCCATATGATACGAGTGCGATATCATACCCCGGGGCAGGGCATTCTGGAGCTCGGAGGGTTATCGAGCATAATTACTGGTATGGTATTTCATTTCACTTGGGTTAAATTTTGATTCTTTGAACTTGTCGCTACAAACGTCGCCGGTGGTACTTGAATACAGTACCAAGGTTTAAGTCGGGGGGGGGAGCTTTGTTCGGCATGGCACAGCACAGGATTGGCCCAGGGATGGATGACTTCCGTATCGCGCAGTTGGATCGCTAGCTCGGTAAAAGGGTATGGATGTTTCTTTTTCTTTTTTCTTTTTTCTTCTTTCTCTTTTGCACAACCACACAAAGCCATAATCGACGGTACGGTATTCGGGACTCGTACTGTGCTGCAGTATTGTGGCCGTTTCCTGCAGCGTACCGGTTCGGTGCGGTTTTTCAGGTATGATGGATACGATGTGTCCTTTCCTTTTCTCTCATTCTTCTCCGTTTCTTCTTCCTTCGTGGGGGTGGTGTACCCTACAGCACGTACGAGTATGGATATTTCATTTTTCATTTTTTGCGCATGTGCACGTGTGGCTGGTGGGGACAGAGGGACCGGCGGACCTGCCCGTAAATTATTCCTCCTGCTCCTGCTCCTGCTACTGTTCCTGCTCTCGGCCTGTCGGTCTGTCCGCAATATATCTTATTGGGGATGATCCTTTTTTATTCCTCTCTCGCGGTGTCGGATGGGCTCTGCGGCAGACGCGATACAGGCGTACTAGTACCGGTAGTGTGATGGCTAGGATAAAGTCAGGTAAGGTCAGGTAAAAAGTGAAGTGAAGTGAAGTGCGGCTGGGTTTCCGATTAGATAGCGGATGTCGTCGGCCGAGTGTGGAAATTTACAGATAAGGATGGTCGATACGAGGGATACCGGTAGTGTCTGCCACTGTCTGGTACTTTGTCTACTCGAGTAAAGTGCTCGTACCGGTACGAAGTACCCAGTTATCAAAATGTGTGTCTGATTACCTGTTGCGATGGTTCCCGAAGGTCGAAAGGGGTGGTGGGGGATGGGAAGACCCGTTGGCAAGGGCCCTATCCGACGCTTTTCCACTTCTGGAGGGTTCGTGACGTCGAGGGTTTCGTTTCGTTTCGTTTGGTGGGGGTGAGACCTTTGGTTTCTTACCGCTACATTACTATCCTATTTGAGCTTCGCTGCTCGAGTAGCGTAGTCTAGATTTATCCGTAATGTAGTCTAGAGATCCGCCCTGCGCGGAAGGGTAAAATCCGTGCACTGTATGCACGAGTTATGTTAGATGGACAGTTATACATACATATTATCATACCTACATACCTTCATATACCAAACGCTGGGAAAGAGGTAGGTACGGTACTGACTGTGCTGTGCTGCGTAGTTTATCTATTTTATCTGTTTTTATCTATTCATCTATTCATCTAATTATTTATGATAAAGTAGATAAATATCCGAAACCTTTTTGATCCCCGGGTCAAGTCTTAATCTTAACCTTTGCATAGACTTTTTTCTTTTCTTCTTTTTTCTTTTCTTCTTTTTTTTTTGTTGTTCATTTTTGATCTGATAAATCAATAGCGACGACGATGACCGGCGGGCGGCCAAAGAGGAACGAAGCGTAAAGCTTATCATTGACCGCAGGGTAAAATGGATTATTATTGTTATTATTTCAAATACCGGTATGATACCGGCAATTCGATTTAAGAGTGGGAGAAAGGGAAAAAGGAAAGAAGAAGAAAAAAAGAAGGTTGGAAAGTTCCGATGGATTGTGAAGATGTACTGTACACACACACACACCCTCTATTATCGTGCCGTACGACACACCGGTATAAAATCTCTTTCACTTTCTCCCTCTCCCTCTCCTCTCTCCCTGGCCTCCCCGGCCGGACAATCAAGGGCTTTGTCTCGTCCCGTCCCGTCCCGTCCCGTCTCGTCATCGTACTGAACGTATCGGCGGCAAAAGGAAAAGGAAAAAGGAAAGGGAGAGGGAGAGGGAAAGGGAGAGAGGGAGAAGGAGGGAGAAAATCACGCAGTAGTTCTTTGGTGTTTGTTTCCGGGAGGAGGGAGGGACGTGGTACTTCCTCCCTCCCCCCCCCCCTCCCTCCATTCTTTCGTCCCATCTCATTACCGGTACCTTCCAGTACTCGTATCGTACTATCATAGTACGGCAATTATGTCGACTTCCCGTCCGGTCAAGATTCCTGTCCGATCCTGTCCTGCGTTGTCCATGGATGGGTATGTATGATGGCATGGATTGATTTAGCTGGTTGGGTGCCAAAAGTTGAATTGACCTACTGGGGTTTTCTTTTTCTTCATTTTTTTCTGAGAGAGAGAGAGAAGAAAAGTAAAAAAAGATGCCGAAATGTCTTATATGCGCTGTAGATCTACCGGTATTTATCATCTCTTTCATGAGTGAGGAGGAGGATGGGTATATGATGTTTGTTGATCGTGGCGTCTCTTTCTTTTTCTTTTTCCTCTTTCTCTTTCTTTTCTTCTTCCCCCTCTCTTTTCCTATCATCTCTCTCTTCCTCTCTCTCCCTCTCTCCCCCTCTCTATCTCTCTTTTTCCCGCGCGGATCGACTGAGTTACCGGTATATGCGGTAAGAATGTAGTCTATGTACCGTACGCACTCAGGAGAAACTTTCTATCATCTATGTCCATCCATATGATATTGAAGTGCAATTTCTTTGTCCACCCTTTTCGCACAGATGCTCAGGCTGAATTTGCAATCGAACCTTTTCGCCCCCCCCCGGTATTTGCGGGCGTGCCGGTGGACCATCGTATCATATCACATACATCATTGCCAGCAGCCAAGGTCGTTCCTTCCTTCCTTCTCGAATGGAGCAGGGGAAAGGGATGCGACGGTTGCGACGGACGGGTGAGCGAGCGATAGGTGCTCGTATATGGATAACGAATGGGAACGGTTTTCACTCCGGGCTACCGGTACTAGGGTTTCGGTGGTAGAACTAGCCCACGAACGGTAAAAAGAAGAAAGAAAAAAAAAGTACTCATGTTGCTTGCCCGAGATTGAAGTCGTCACCGCCGGAGGTGGAGGAGGAGGAAAAATTTCCACCCTAACCCGGCGATATGAATTATGGTAACGGGGTGGAGGGGGTCGCTGCAGCTGGGTTGGTCGAGGTGTAAGGCTCCGCAGTTTATCCGAACCTTTCTTTCTCTTGTTCTTCGGAACCATTGCACGGGGTTATGATATAGCGGTATGTTATGATACTTGCATGTTGGTGGGTGGATCGACGTTGCTTTTGGTCTGGACTTATCGCGTTGTTGTGCTAATTATTGGTGCAGGCACCGTGCCTGATGGGGAGAGTCGGATCATGACATTCTTGACTTTGAGGTACGCTGCTGACTACAGCAGTCTACCCACCGTCATAGGATGGATAGACTCAAACCGAGTTTGCTTATATCGGCACGTATTATACATTTCATACTCTCTCGAGTACTTTGCCCAGCACAGCAACATATGTACGAGTACGAGTACTCGTACAGCGACCCAGGATAGCGGAACCATTATGATATATATACAAGGACGGATTAAACACCACAAAGCACACATCCGTGAAACACTGCTGTATCCATCCGACCGACCAATCCATCCATCCACCCAGAAATTTCACAACCCCCTCAGCCATACCATAGCGTACTGTGGTCGTATTCACACATTCACACAAATACCTAACAATAGGAAAACCCGAACTCTCCCATTCGCACTGCACTGTACTACTCGTACACATATACGAGTTACCGTACACTACCGGTGCTCACTCGCGCACACGAAACCTCACCTCTTTTTTCTTTCTTTCTTTTCTTTTCCTTTCTTCTTCCGCCCAATCCAATAGCCAACCATATCCGTCACGGTTGTTTTATATCACATTTTTTTCCCTCCCTTTCTTCTCTTCCCCCTATGCACTTGCCCTTTCCTATTTGCCTTCACTGCATTTTACCGGAAAAAAAGGACAGGGAAGCTGCGTTCGCGTTGCCCTTCTTTTCCACCTTTGCCTTTTTTACCTTTTGCCTTTGCCATTATTATGCCTTTGCCAGTCGAGTGGGTGAGTGGAGTGATTGAGGGATGTTATCATAAACTGTACGAGCACGGCCGCGGGAACCGCCCTGCATGTACAGTGACTTGCTGCAAGTTCTAGGTTTCTGTTTTTCTTTTTTTCTTTTTTTTTTCTTTCCCCTCTGTGGGTGGTGGTATGAGTTGCAGGGGAAAAGGGATTGTATTGGCTGCTCATTATATATATATATCATGGAGCTTTTTGTATCGTACGGTAACGGTATTCTCTTCGGTGCGAGGTTTTGGAATGGATTGGAGGCATTACCCAAGTGCAAGGTGTGGTGGTCGTGGTCGTCGTCGTTTGTGGTGGTGGGAGGAGGGGTCCAGGCACAGTATCATACTCACTTATACCCTCACCGCCGCCACCGCCGCCGCCCGTAGGCAACTCAGAGGTAGTCTAGCCTAGTAGGTACAGTGGTCTACGTAGGAGCTTGTGGGAAGGGGGGGGGGGGTTCCTGCCACAGTATTACAGTAACTTACGGGATTGCCGGGAAGGAAAAAAAAATTTCAGAAAATGTGATATGTCAGAGAGAAAGTTAAGTTTGAGAAATCTATCTATGACGTAGATATCAGGCGAGACCGGAGGAGCGCAATAAATGTCTTTTCTTCCTTTTTATTATTATTATTATTATTTAAGAAAATAAATAAGTTAACCCTCCCAAAAAGGGAAGGCTTACCGGTAACTGCACAACCGTTCGTTTCGTGCTGCGTGCGTGTGCACGGATGGATGGCGAGCTGTTTGGGGTTGAGAATTCCATTTTTCTTTTCTTTCCCATTGTTGTGTTGTTCTTCCATGGTATCTCACTGTAAAGTACCGCTACAGCATAGTACTCGTTGTTTGTCCTGGCGGAATCCTAGTTTTACCGTTAACCCATGATACGAGTAGTCTACCTGTAGACTACCGTAGGTGACTTGTAGGTTGTTTTCTAATAATATGGTCAACCACCCCACCCCCTTCCTATCTGTCTGTCTGTCTGTCTGTCTGTTCTGAAGAGAAAGAAAAAAATTTCGGACGCTGTTTGTACCGGCTACTGAGCGCGAGTGAGTGAGTTGCCATGAATGATACTATAGTAACCCAGACCTCGACGCCCCTACGGTCAGTCCTGAAACTTCCTGAAACCACGATACCACAAAACTTGAGCCTTGCATTTCGTCCGTTTTCTCGCTCTCACGCGCTTATCGGGTTCCGGGGCGATTACTGTTATGATACTCGTACTTCGTATGTATGTATGTATGTATGTATGTATGTATGTATGTATGTATGTATGTATGTATGTATGTATGTATGTATGTATGTATGTATGTATGTATGTATGTATGTATGCCTTGGCAAGAATGCCCCTGCAAGCAAGCGGAATATTTGGTGATGGCTCACTAGTAGAATTTTTTATTTTTTTTTATTTTTAGTTATCGGCTAGAACAGACTTTCTTGGTAAAGATGTGTGAGTTACCGTTTACTGTAATGAACTTTCTCTCTCTCTCTCTCTCTCGGGAGCCTGCTTGATCACCTAAAAGGTTTTTATAAAATTTAAATCATAACCTTGTGCCTTGTTTGCCCTACCGGTACAAGTACCGTACTCTGCCCGCTTCTCGCTTTTGCCTGACTCTATCGATAGATAGATAGTCTAGATAGGGCTCGGATCCGTTGGTTATCGGACCCTGAACCCCACCATGAACCCCTCCATTTGCCCCTCATTGCCCCTCCATCATGGAAAAAAAAAAATCGAGTTTTTTTTTTTTTTTTTTTTTTTTCTTGTTCACAAACCCCCCCTCCCTCCCTTTCCTTCTAGGTACCATGGTCGATCAGAAATATCATTGTTATTATGATACTCCTTATTTTTGAGCCTCAATGATGGTAATAATAAATCTATCATAATATTATATATCTCTTCCCGATCTCTGTTTTCTCTCTCTCTCTCTCTCTCTCTCTCTCTCTCTTCTTCCCCTTCTCGATCGATCTTTCTCCCAATCCTTACTCTCATCATGCTTCCCCATCGCTTTTTACTCCCTGTCACGTCGGGAAAGTGGAATAATAATGGGGATCTCCGGTAAAAGCCGTTGGAGGTTGGAAACCTTAATTTGGAAAAGGGAGAGAAAGAGAGAGACCATCCTGGCAGTGAGTTTTTATCATACCTCGGGGGAAACTGGTAGACGCGGTAGGTGAATTATATACAATTGGACGAACGGTTAGCTCGAAATGGCTCTCGTCCCGTTCACCCTTTCTAGAAACCTCATGAGAGTCAGAGTGATATAGTTGTCGTGGAATGACTCGAGCACCGTAGGCGAAGAAGACATCACAAGAAAAAAAAAAAAAAAAAAAAAAGAAAGGCACAAGATAAGTCGACTGATGGACGCGATTCGGCTCTCGAACGAGTACTCGTTATAATAAAAACCTTGTCGCGATGATGGGTTTCGTTTCGCTTGGCGAGAACAGCGATGGGGAATATCATACTGGAAAGAATTCCACTACTCATGTGACTGCATTAGAGACGCTCCTGTTTTTTTTTTTCCTTCTCTTTTCAACCTACGGTAGTGACATGGACAGTTATGTCATGATATGATAGGAAGAAGGAACAGGATGAACACCGACCGCTAAACGCACAAATCCGTTTGATCATGCAGAGCGAAAAAAGCAAGTTAAGCAAACAACGGCAAGGAGATCCGTAAATTTACTTGTACTCGTATTGTACGAGTAGAATGGAAAATCAAGAGTTTGTCGAAGTAGCACACACAACTGGAAAAAAGCATAGGAAATAGTACTATACCCCCTATCATCATATCACTACCGGTACCAATTTTCCCAACCACGACAAATATCGTGAGGTATACCCACCCATCCATCCCTTGAACAATTTACCAAGAGCATACGAGGAGCAAAGAAAGAATAGGAGTTTCCGATACCAAAGCATCATATTCTCACCTTCTCGAAAACCTACATCATACCCGTATCATACACGCACAGTACTGTACTGCACTGTACAAGGTTATATTACATAAACAACTTATCGGCCATATAACCCTCGATTGGAGGATTGGCGAGAGGGCTATACGATGGATGAGCTGCAAATCGTTTTATCGTACCGTAGCTTACATACATTTTTTTATGATGGTTTTTATTTTTTGCTGCGTTGTCAGTACTCGAGTAGTATTATTATATCGAGGCATCTTCGCACAAAGGGGAAGAAGGGAGGAAGGGATATGGAAAAAAAGGTCGGTCGGTCAATCGATGGTGGTAAACTTTTTTCTTTTTTCTTTTTTTTTCTTTTTTTTCTTTCCAAAATTTAAGAAGATATGCCATCCCCCCCCCAATTCACTACTCGAGTAGACTACTGCACTTTGTCTACCATGTCCATCACCCCGACAAGTTACCGTAGGTAAATGTATAAAGTACTCGTATGTACGTTTCTCACATTTTCACTCTCCATATTCATTGTCATTATCACTCTCAATCCCTCTCGGCCTATATATGATTCCTCCCCCTAATATTCCTTGCCTATCCTTCATATCGGATGAAAGCCCCCCCCCCATCGACGCGAGGGATGAACAATCATAGAAGAAAAAAAGGCTTGATATTTCTCCCTTCTAGCTAGAATCCATTCGACAAGTCTCATCAAGTGATGGAAACCCTAACTCGACTCTACTCAACTCAACTCACCAGCAATCGATTCACTTCCTTCTCCTTCCCCTTCATTCCCCGCGCTAGTGTATCAGTTACAGTCACAGTTATGCGCATCGTACCGGTAGCGTGGGAGGGAAAGTCGGTTTTTCGTCATCATCACCACCTACGGGAAATGTACGTCACAATACATACATTCCCACCTGCCTACATACATAGCGTACTTTACATGCGTGCATACATATACACACATAACATATAATACTTGCCCGAGATTTCGGAAACCGCCCTTCTTCCTCTACTATACCACGATACTCTATCTATCATAGCCTTATCCCCCCCCTTCATGAATTGTACAGCGCACGAAGGAGGGGTGATGATGATGATGATGATGATGGTGGTGGGTGGTTGTCCAAGCAAACTTTTTTTTTGTTTTATCTTAACCCATCCACAGTACCGGTATGCTCGCACATGATGGCTTACCACGAAATAAGTAATAGAAACCACAATGCGAGTGATGCAGTATCAAAAAAAAAAAAAAAAAAAAAGTAAAGCCAAAAACCGAACCGAACCGAGTTAAACTTGGGCACGCGCGTGCTCGCTGGGGCCCGTTTCGGAGAAAGGGTTTTCCGGAGGGAAGGAGGGAAGGAAGAAGTAAGTTGTTTTTTATTTATTTCCTTTTTTCCCTTTAATTCTTTCCCTTTTTTGGAGGGAATGGCGTGCGCTGAGTGAGAAGTGGGTTTGTAATGGTGGTGGTGATGGTGGTGGTGGTTAGCGGCAGGCGATGTTCGCAGGCAAAGTACGAGTAGAGTCCCTACGTACGCTACCATAGTAAAGGTGGACTTTGTGAGAAATGATATCGACTTGGAGGGGAAGGAAGGGAAGGAAGGGAAGGAAGGGAAGGAAGGAGATTCATGAGGGTTTCGTTGTCGCTGTTGTTCGTTGCGCTGGGAAGGCATCATAGGCGACTTGGGTATGTATCATAGTGGTGGTGGCCATGGCCGTGGTGCCCTGCTCGAGTACTCAGATGCTGCGTGTTATCGTGAGGTCTCTGGACAAGCGGGCGGGCAGGTAGGGAGGGAGGGAGGCAGGTAGGCTCTGGTTATGATAGGATGGATAGGATAGGATACCGGTACGCTAGGGTAGGGTTGTGGACCCCTTCGCCTTCAGCATGGCGTTTTTTTTTTTTTTTTTTTTTTGTGATATGTTACCCCGTGTGTATGATACTGTAAATAAATATCTGTGCTTTGGAAAGCAACACTAAACCGCACATACCGTACGTACCGCTGAAGAAAGGAAAAGAAAAGAAAGAGTGCAAGTACTAGTACTCGTAGATTATTGCGGTGCGATGAGAAGGAGAGAAAAAAAGAAAACACTCTGCACTCGAGCACCGGTATCATAGCTTAACTCGCAATTGTTACCCTCCCTAGGAGAAAGATCTGCAGAAAGTGTTTCAGTTTGCGTTTAAGTTAGCGTTCCTACAGCCGCGCGCTCTCGCTGTAAATATGATGGCTATTGGGAGAGATCGAGAGTTGGAGGCTAGGCACTGTACCGGCACTGTGAGGGAAAAAAAGGGTTCCTGAGATTTTGGATGGGTGGACGGATGGGTGGCTGGATGGAATGACCTGATGAGAGGGAAGTGGAGTGGTATTTTTTTAATACTTTTAGCCTCGGTGGCCAGGGAAAAGGTGTATGATATTAAACCGTTTTTTGGTAGGGGTTTACAGTACTATTGCTCAGTGACTTGAACGTCCTGCACAGTGCGGTAGACAGGCCGATAAGTTAATAGACTACATGCCACTTGTACTCGTACTCGAGTACTCGAGTACGAGTACAGTGGAGAAGATCATGAGGAAGGAGAATCCCTGACTGAGAAGGATTGGGGGGGGGGGCAGGAAACTTTCATTCTCTTTTGGATGAGTTTGTAATTGAACTGGACTAGGACTTGATGCACCCAAGCACATCGATGATCAGACGGGCGCGCCATCTTAAAAAAAAAAAAAAAATCCGCAGGAAGGGGAGAAGAGATGGAGGGAGAAAAGATTTGGGAGGATTCTATCTATCCATCTCTCAAGAGAAGAAGCAGAGGGGAAATAATAATAATGACTTCAGTGAGATATTTCGACAGGACTCGAAGAGGTGACGCACAGCAGTCACCGTTCCGGAGTGTGGGAAAAAGAAAAGAATACTCTCAGGAGCCCTAAACCTACAAACCCGTCTTTTTTTTTCCTTTTTTTCAAACGTCACAACTGACCCACTTACAGTTGGACATGCCCAATCACTCGGTTTTCGACCTATGTCCTTGATTAGTAGTTCTGCTGAACTTTTCTCAAATATCACGGGAACTTCATCCGAAGGCTCCCAGTCCCGGTGTGAATGCCCGTCGAGGTCCGGGATTGGAGGAAAAACCCGGTCCCATGGATCACTTCAGGCTAGGAGGAAAGAAAAACCAGAAACCAACTTAAAACTGAAATCCTGCTGCAGCTACCTACGAGCGATTCACCACTAACTGCCCCCTCCAACCCTCGAATCACAGGACCTCCCGGGGCCCGTTCAAGCGAGAGGTATGTAGCAGCAGTCCGATACGCGTTTCGTACGGAATGGGACACAAATACCATATCACAAGACCGCACTCGTGACCCTCCTTCTTGCGAGTGAGAGGTAAGGCAAGGTTGGCAGGGTCTGGTTTTCAATGCGCATTGATATCTGAGCTGACCTTGGGCTGTATCGGTGATTGGAGGAATTGGGCGAAAAGGAGGGAGGGGGAGCAGATAGACGGACAGGCAACCAGGCAGGCAGATAACGCTCGGCCGGTCGATCGCGTGTTCGCCAATTTTGGTACTGGCGGGATCGGGGGGCGAGTGAGGGTCTGTGAAGTTGCGAAGGGTTGGGTTTTTTTTCGGGGAGGGGGGAATGTAGTGTGCTTGGTGGATATACGTCGCCATTGGCACGGGAGGAGGTGAGAGGCTGGTATACTGAGGTGAACTGAGCTGGACTGAAAGTGACTGTCGTCGCTCAAGTAATCCAAGTTCAAGCCCTTCGATCGATTCAAATTGAAATTCGTCCCGCCATGCGTGGCCTTGTGTGTGCTATAGGTACATTTAGACCAGCGCAGTCATTGCCCCGCGGTACCCGCGTTTATTTTAATTGCTTCCTCTCAAGTTAGCACCCCAAGACGGCAATAGAAGCGGGAGGGGTAGCAATACGTACTCAAACCCGTTCTTAAGCTGTTTTTTTTGTTTTTTTTTAATGTTTATTTGTAGTAATCGATTTGTAATCCTCCGCGATGCAAGTAGTGTACCGCGGTTTTGTTTGGGATGGAGTTAACGCCCGAAAGTGCTTCCTGTGCATGTACAGTGCTGTACATACAGTACGGGTGCGAGGCAGTCAAAAGTTAAATTTCCATACTGGACCCACAATGCCTGAAACGAGCGGAACGGACCGGGCGAAACATCGGACAGATGGGGCAAGTGGGAGGACCATATAATATATGGGAAACACTCCCTTCGTTTCTGGGCCCAGGGCAGTTGAGCTTAGGGACCGCTCTTGTTTGCTGGCTCAGTTATTTTCGGATTTCCTAATCCTGTTTCTGACGTTAATTTTGTTGTAGTATTGAGTTTACTTACAATACCTTTCTCTTTCTCTTACTCCAATGTTTCTTCCTGCATGCTATGCTTTTTTCCTTCTTAAGGGTTAAGCGTGGGGGGCCAAAGACCGGCGATGCCAGTACTTGAAAGGTATCCCTTTCGCGCGCGGAATCCGGAAGCCCCGTTCCCTCCGGCCCAGACAGAGTGAATGAGAAAAAAGTACAAGAAAATGTCTTCATGATCACTTAAATTCCTATAACTTCTCAATCGGCCCATCGCCTCCTTCGCTGTCAAAAACGGGAACCGGGGGCGTCAGTGGTGGGGCGTTGCGGAGGGGGGGGGAACCTCAGATGTACCGTACTGGTACAGTACAGTATGGTACCATATTCGGGTGATGCAAGGATTTCCCCATGGGGAAATAGATATGATGCTTTCCGGTTGTCAGTTGTACCCTACTCGAGTACTGTGCTTTGGACGGGCGGTCCAATAGTACCGTAAACTGTCAAAGAGTAACATTTGTGGGGCCTTCGACGTCTAACCCCCCCACGCTTGTCAATTCTCGAGTGATGGATCGTGAGGATCCTGGGGATGTTCCTCTCCCTTTTCTTCTCCCTTGCTTAACTCCCTGGTATGCTGTTACCTTATTCGCAATTTGTCTGCTTCTGATGTTGGCGCTGCGGCTGCATTGCTCGAGTAGGGGAAGAAAAAAAAGAATGTATATTTAAAACAGAAGAGAAGGTTATGTGTGGGAAGATCGGAATCGCCAGAAATATTTTTAGGCCCTGTTTGGCATATAAAACGCCATTTTTCCTTGAAAACCCAACTTTCGAATCCCTTTGACTAGGGAGCACAAAAATTCCATATACAGGTAGCAGCTACCTTACCGACCGTTGTAATGGAAACAAAAATCGATCAGGAGGCCCTGTAGCTGTACTGTACATCGAGCTATAGCCAAAAAAGTGCAATGTTAAAAATATAGAAATATTTCATTTGCAACAACAGTGCTGTAAAAGTCTGAAAAACACTATTTCTCTGGCCTCCCAAATGGGGCCTTATCTTTATCTTTATCTTTGTCTTCTTTCTCCCCAATTTCCTGTATGGCCTGAGCTGATGTGCAGCGCTTATTGTAACTTTCCTTATACGAGTTCGGGATGGGCACCACAAAATACCGCAGCCGATTGCTGGTCTCGTTCCTGATTTTTCTTTTTCTTTTTCTCTTTTTTCTTTTTTTTCTTGCCTTCGTTGCTTTTTTACTCTCTTGCGTCCTCTTCTTTCTTTTTTCATCTTTTTCACTATTTTTTCTCTCTTCTTGTTTTCAGCGATTTCGGACTATCATGACCAAATGCTATCAAGTGATTGTCCTTATGAGTATGGATTGGACAATTGCACCGTTATGGGGGTTGATAATCTCTTGCAGGTGCTTTCCTAGCTCGTTTGTCCGTCGATCTAGCTAGCCTGCCGCGGATGCTGACTTGGGGTTAGCGATTCTGCTCGACTACTGTTTCTTGGGCATCTCCTCTTGTGGGAGAAGGGGAAGGGAAAACAAAAAGATATCATGATCCACGATACCGGTATTCCTCAACTTCTGGCTGGGGCGTATCTTGAAATTTCGCGTTGCACAATGTTTGGGCCCTTGGGTAGGCAAGGGTTCAACATCGCTTGACCTATGGAGATCCGGGGTTGCCGAAAATCCAGCACTACCACCTGGCCTCCCACATCGGGGAATGGGAAGGGCAGGATTGGGGGGTACCGTACGGGTACGAGTACCGTACAGTATCCCTCCGTCCATCTTCTTTCATTGCGCAAGAGCCTAGGGCGCCAAATTATTGCACAAGTACTGTACTGTACAGCAGCGGTAGTTACAGCAGCGGAAAAAGGCCAAGAGAAAAAAAGCCGGGGAACTGGGGTATGTGCTCCGCTGCTGCTGCTGCTGCTGCCGCCGCCGCTGTATGCCCAGATATGTCGGGAGAGGGCCGTCCTGTCAGTCCGTCAGTCTAGGTTCTCTTCGCTTCCTTATTTTTTATTTATTTCTCTCCCCTTGACAGTGCAGTACCGGTACTGTACGGACACAGTAACGAGATGAAGGGGTGATAACTTTCCCTTCCCTTCCAATCGGATAGATAAATCACAATTTGAGAACTAACAATTAATAGTACAAGAGAGCCTAGACCACGTTCTGCTCGGTTCACGTCAGCAGTCCAATCTGTTGTATTATTTATTTTTTCCTTTCTGCGGCATTACCTTTCTGCTGAGGGCATCGAGGGGTTGAGTGGTACCATCGGGGCTTGGATTCTCCTGGAGTGTTCTCCGATTACTTAATCGGAGTCTTCGATCGTGAAGAAAAGACGAACCCTGGTCTTGTTCCATGATACTGTGGGGGAGGATGTAGATGTAGGCAGGTGAAAACTGATTGATTCATCCACTACCGATAATATTGAGGTCATATTGAAGTCTAGTACTGGTGGTACGGCAGAATTTGGATAGGTAGTTAGGTAAGTTCTATCCGATCTCATATGGTGAAGGTGAAAAGTTGAGTGTGCCCACCGGTAGTAACGCATTAGTGGAGCCAGTGAATCAGTCAGTAAAAGTGCAACGGGCGCTCTCACAGGGCACCCCAGACCAAACCAGTGGTGTAAAAGGAGCACCCATGAAAGGCTGACAACTCCGCTGAGATAGGTATTGTTACCGTACGGAAGGAGAAAGAAAGAGAAAAGAGGAAGAGAAAAAAACTTGAAACAACCAATAGGACCTCGTGAGCATGCGAGAGCTGTGCGAGTATTTTTGTCCATAAAACGCATAAATCGGCTCCTGCGCTAGGATCAGCTCTATTCCAACGTCAATCTTCATTTTAACTTGCCCGGTGCTACTAGCTCCGCCTTTCCCAGCCTCTCGTAGCGGAGTGCAGTAAGAGTTACAGTATGATATGCAAGTAGCCACATCCATCACACGAAAAAGATGGACACCCTTGGAAAGATAGAAGGGAGTAAAAAAACTCTTCTGTGAACTACATGCGCCCAAGTTTGCTATTTTGCAGCGCTTTTTAATAAAGAGTCACAATTTGAATTTGTACTTTGGTCTTCCCCATTGCACTGTTGCAATTCGAATTTCCCCCTACAATACCGCAAGTATACCCTCGATGGGATGGATGGATTGATGGGCAGACGGGTGGATGAGCGGATGGATGAATGGCTGGGTAAGGTACAGTACGATATGGGGTTGTGCGAGATGTGAGTCGTACAGGTGATGGATACCCGTGCGTTAGTTACTATAGGCCGTGAGCTGGGTGTAGTGAAAAAGGAGGAAGGCGAGATGCAGAGGGATCAGAGGAGGAAGGGGAAGAGGAAAAAGAGAGAAACACAATTCTCGTTCTCCTCATTTGGAGCGTCAGCCATGTATTCAGTGTGCTGTGCCATAGCTGAGGTCTAAAGCTCAAACATACTCGTACATTAACCTGGGGGATCTACACCTGGGACAAGCCTTTGCCCCCCGTTTGTATTACCTTCCGCATCCCCTCACTAGCCTCACCAGACCTGACACGTATCCATGCCCTTTTCACTTTGGTTTGCTATGTTTTCACTCCGATTTGAACTGCGAAATTGCTCCGAGGTCGGGCGCTGATGGCGTCCATGTGGATATGGGGAACCAGTAGCCACAAGATTGTTAAGGTTGAGGCCAACGACGTATCATTTGTTTCACCATCATTATATCCCTCCTCCTCCCCCCTCTGCTCAGGTCCGGAGCTGTTAGGTTCTATATCGTTGACTGACTCACTTACTGACTTGGCTACCTGCATATCATGGCATCGGAATCGGCAGCGAAAAAAGAGTGGTACGACAATGTCGTGTTAGTATACTGTATGATACTCGCAACGGTTTGCTCACACCCTAGGGTCACAAAAACAACCCAGTATCCCTCCGGCATCGCCATGAATCCTGCGAGGCGGATATCACAAACCCCAGGACGTCCCGATACTTTCTGCGCATTCCACATCTAACCCCTGGACCTGCGCTACTGCTCTCGCATGCACATACCCTAACGCGTACAAAAAGAGCATCCAAGAAACTGAACAATCGGGCTGGAGTCAGTCATAGGCACAATGTCAGATCCAGTTCTCTTTTGTGACTGACCTGTTCAGACCAAGCTCCGATCATCTGATGATCATGCGGACCTCCGAGAGAGCAAAATCCATCAATCGCCAGCACATGGCTCGTTCCATAGGGAATTCCTACCAACGTATCGACCTACCGCCACCGTGCGTTCGCGTTCGCCACTGACTCTATTCCAAAAGCGAGAGGATATAGAGTGTTAGAGACGATATTTGGTAATGGAAGACCTAGTGGCCTCAAAATGCCCTGGAGTCTCGGAGCCAAGGTTCGGCAAATTATGGTAGAAGTAGAAGTAGATCCTCGGGCACGGCTCCGGGCGGAGGTGGGGGAGATTGTACATAGATTCAATATCGTACTTCTGGGAGATTCGACATCTATCGTTATCCCTCTCTCACACAGCGGTAAACAAGATCACCTACCTACCCATCTACCCACCTAGCATATCCGCCATTCACCCGAAGCAAAACTCCGGCGCAGAAGCGAAGGTGGGGGAAAAGAGCACCCGATCATGGAAGGTTCCACGACGTGAATCGAGGCCAAACAGGATGGGAATCCCCCATCTTTCAATCATCTGGTCACAATATCTCACTCGTGTAATAGGTTCGGCGCTATCGCCGTAGTGTCGGGGAGACGAGGCATATTTCCCGAGAGGCAAAATTCGTGACCGGGTATAAAGAGATGTGCGTAGGTGTCGTATGTATGCGTGCGGTATACGCGGGAGTGAGGAATGATTTATTCTGTTTTCGCAGCCCTAGGGTAGGAGGACCGGACACCAATTGTATCATGGGGTCGTTGTCGTGTTTAATGGAATGTTATGTAACGTGACAGCCTCGTGAGAGTGCGTTGGGTGGAGTATTTTGGGGGGAATGTGGGTTGGACGGAGGGAAATCTTGAGAGCCTTGCTCTGGCTTTTGATGGGTCGTGACTTAGAAGTTAAGTTATGATGGTTAAGTCAGGATAGGGTTACAGAAATGTTTGGCGGGATGGTTGATATTGCTATATTGGTTTTGCCTCAGCGGGGTGGATTTCGGAGGGCTTTTACAAGTGATGCTGGCCTTGTGGACAGATATATGGTGGGCCGGGAGCAGCGTTTATTTTTATCCTGGAGCTCGGGGTTCATTGCATTTGCAAAACTATAATTCTGGTGTAGAGAATTCGGTCACGATGTGATCTCTAAAGTGATATTTAGGCTGGTTCGGTTTCAAAAATGCTTCTGCAACTCGCTCTATAGCTACTCGTGGTATCTTCACAGGTCAGGTATCATATTATAAGCTTATGATGTAGGAAGTGTCGCTTGGAAGTCCTCGAAATGTAAAACAGTGGCAATACTCTGTACACTGTTCTGTGCCATAAGGGTTAGGATGGACCATAATTTGAACCTTCATTCCTAATGAATGGAACTTGTAAAGCCAAGTCCTTGGTGGGTGGAGGAAGCTTGCGATGAGATATCTCCGCCCGGGGTGTCTACAACTTGGGGCTCGGTCTGGATATTGGAGGTCTCGAGAGGGGTGCTGGTAGCTTCTGAAGTATCATAATAGGCTCTGGAGTAACTGCGCTCTCCGAATCCTCCGGCCGAGGGCTCGGTGCGGGAGGGACTCTCCCGGTCCAGGTATCTCGGCCTGCATCCCCAAATTCTCACCACCACCACCACTCACCGCCTGGGCCTCAACCCAAACCCTCCAGTCCCGAATAGCCCGTGCACACCATTCCCAAACCTCAAACCTCTCCCTTTGGGCCAACCTCCCTTCTCTATCACCAACCCAGTCCAACTGGTAAACATCAACAATGGCCAAAGCAGCATACAGTGCAACCCCCACCCACTCCTTAAAAGAGCCAGCGACCCACATACCCCACCCACAAGCGACCGCACAGTCAATCAGCACTCCATAGTAATTCCCCCTCAGGTGCCTCATCATACGCCATACCTCGCCGTCCGAGGATAGTCCGATGTAATTCATTGTCAGGAATACAACGAGCCAGGTTGCGACTATGTTCCGCTCTATAGTCAGGATGGCGGGTATGTAACGGGTGTAGGTTAGAGTCTCTGGATAGTTTCTGGATGCGAGTGCCATGAGCATGAGGCATGAGTTGATAGCCAAAAAGAGAAGTTTGAGCGACTCGCGCGTTATTTGACTGAAGAGGTGGAAGATGTTGGCCCAGATGTCGAGGGTTAGAATAAGGAGGAATTTTATGAGTGGGGTGTTGAGGAGTGCGCGGGCAGGAGGGAGGACAGTGTCTCGTGCGAGGAGGAAGGGAAAACCCACGAAGAACCAGAGGGTTACTTGGAGGATGTGTAGGACGATCATCGGGATGTTGTTCCTATTGTTTTTTTCTGGGATAGCTACGAGTGCGTTTGGTCTGTGTTTTAGGGAGCTTAGAGGTGTTGTGTTTGCTGGTAATGTCCTGTGGCGGTGTCTTATGAGAGTATCTTACTCTCAAAATATATCATGATACCCCCTCCAGAGGATGAGTGAGTCATCATGATACATTGGAATTCAAGGCCAAAGTGTTTCATGAAGTCAATCTTAGAGAGTTGCTATTACTTGTTGGTGCAACGGGATTAGTTGATCTGAAAAATTAAGCCCTTTCTAGGTATATACTAACGTAAACTTGAAAACCCTTCAGGTCGATATCTAAAATTCTCGATCGCGAAGAAAGCCCAATGGTGACTTAGGGGCTAGGAGGATGAACTAGCACTGTGTGAAAGACGAGGACCCCCCTGTCTCTGGGTGCTTTCATTTGATCCAAGAGCTCAAAATATCACTATGAATCACTCGCGCATGAATTAGGCTTTCTCTCGTGGTCAATCGATGCTCGCGGTACACGGCTTCAAAGTTGGCAGCAATCCCCTGAATAGAACCACCATCAGTCAGGGACAATAATATAGTACCCCTATACTATACATTTATCAATGTGTTTCACCAGCCCAAATCCTTTCTTTCTCTTGACGAAATATTCCCTCTCATCTTGAATATTCAGCTTGCGATTGCCCATTTATGCGGAAAAGGATCTACGCTATGAACTCACCTCTCGAGAATGTATTTGCTTACAATACCACCCTGTGCGGTGGCTAATATTTCGGGAACGGATTAACCCTGTGTAATTAGGTGGAATACAGGAGTTCTATCCCCATCAGCATTAGCTATTACTAAATGACCTATTTTCTGGGTGGGAAAAGCAAAACCTCCCCGACAAGAACTGGGTGACTGAACAGCTTGACATTCCTCAATAAGGCTGCGGCGTGGGTCAGAAGTACGATGAGGTGTAGGATTTGTAAGTTATGCTCTTCTCCCAGTGCATCCATTATATTTTTTCATATATTATAATATCTAATTTAAATACGCTATTCTCGAAGTCAGATATCTTGATAAGGATTCTTAATAAAATAACTTTATGTGTATGTTCCGGTCAGGAATAATATATAAATAAAATATGAGAACATTGAGAAAGGAATAATGCCCTGTTCGGCATGGCAAAAATACTATCGTATTTCCACTTTTATGGCGTATTTTTACTTCATTGTTTTTGTTTGAGCATGTGTTCAGCATGTCACAAATACTACAGTATTTTTTTTTAAGAATATCATGATATATCATACCGTTTTATCTCCTTCCTATTAAATCTACTAAGAGGGTAACTTATAGCAAAGGGAAAAGTGGTTGTTTTTAGGTCATAATAATAATATTATGGAAGAATCATGCTGTAGATTTCAAGTAAACTGTTCCTTCCCATCCTTGCTCAGATTTCCCTTTATTGAATTAGTATCATCAGAATGCAAAAACAGTAAATCTTTTCATATTCTTATATCTTATATATCATAATATCACCCATCCACGAAAAATATAATTTGTACGATATCATACTCGAGCACTATACTTGTATCATAGCTCATCTCAACAAAGCTGCTGGGCCCGATATCGAGTGATCGATCATGAGCATTTATACCATTCTAACACGGCTTCTTACGAAGGAAAAAGGGAAATTCCCGTATGATATAAAATCGAGACAGCCTATGCTGCGGCGAATCTATTCGTCAAATCTTTTTTACACAGCTCCTATTTCCGTCCCCACCCCTACACCTTCTTCCATAGCGCAAACTCCATCTGACCGTATATGGAGAGAAAGCGATAACCTCCTCCACGCTGGCGGTATCTCTACGACTTTCATAGGACCCCATTCTCGAGAAACGGATAGGAATTATCCGGCACATCTCTAGGCTTCACCGAACAGGTCGAGCCCCCCCCCTGCTCCCCAACGTGCAACCTAATCCGTCTTCACTGCGCCTTTGTTCTTAGATTAGACTAGTTTAATGGCACCGAGTACGAGCTGGTATCATACAGTAACGATTGCGGCATGCCCAGTGCTTCACCAGTCGCCCATATCAAACATGAGAGGCAACAACAATGTCATGTAGGTAATGTCGACATCACCGCAGTTGAACGTACAGTACATGACCCAAAACCATACCCAATGGCAAAAATGGAGAACAAGAAAAGTCGATGAGAGAGGTCAAAATGAAAAATCTTAGACAACGATATCAGCAAAATGGTTAAGAAAATATAAAAACCTATACAAATCTACATCCCTATCAAGTATTCCGTTAACCCCCCCTCCGGCGACTCTCCCCACTTCCCATTATCATACCCTCTCACTGAGCAACGTGAATTCTGCAGTGCCATACGGCCATGGAGGCAATTAACTTCATGCACTTTGCTCCCCTCACATCCACTTTACAAATATATAGTCACAGGCACAAGCCGAAGCCGTCGGCCAATCAATAACAAACATCATAGCCCCACTTCCCGTTCCCCCCTTTCTTCCACTCCACCCCGCTCGCCGAGATGCCCCAACGTTTTCAGCACGGATGTGTCCGGGAACAGAAGGAAATTGCAGGGCCAAAGACCCGATTAGTTATATCCCAAATAATCGCATTCGAGCCCAGCGGTCCAGCGAATATCAAATATTAGACCACCGTAGAATCCCAACCAATTGAACAATGTGCTACGTCGTTGGAGTTGCCCCCTGGTAAAAGGTCTAGTTGTTTTTTCCATCTTTTTATTTTACATGTCTCAGAGGGGCTTCGCAGCTCTTCTTTTGCCGTACTTTTCGCACCCATCTCCAAAGCAGGGAGATTTCGACCGCATAGCACATTGTTCGATTATTTGAGATTTTAGGGTGGAAGGTATAAAGCACGATACCAGAGGAAAGCGGATCGGGAACGGTTGAAGTGAGGTCACCGGGGGACGCAAAAGGCACCATCCGACTGACCAATCCCCGGAGGAAAACTCCCCCGGTCAGGCCGAAGTCCGAGTGTTTTAAACATTCCCCCACCCAGGAAACCCGGCGTCATACGAAATCACTTGCTTAAAAGCATCACCACCTCGGACTAACACGGCCACAACAAATCCCCCCGGAGGGAGGCGCAAACCCCGCATCCAAAAGAGAGTCGCAGCGCAGGTTCCCCATCCATCCTACCCAGAAAAAAGTCAAGAGATAGCTTCCACAATCCCAGTGTATCCCTACCCCAATCTTTGACACCACATCGTCGGGCATTCACATCAAGTAATAGGCGCGTGCCCTCCCAACCAGTAGAGAGAAATCCCCCAAGTTACACCCTGCCACCCCCACACTACGATACCACACCACCCCGGCAAGACAAAATCACACCCCGAACGTACCCGCCATCACCAGAATGGTCTATTGAATCGACAAAGATCGGTGGCCCGTGAGCCCAGGTTGTGGATATGGGCTGGGGGGTTCCTGAGGTGCACACTGAATGGGTTGTCGTGTTTCTCACAGGATATCGGGAAAACTATGCGGGCAGGTGATTACCCGAGTGATATTTCGTGATTACTTGTGTGAGGATTGCTGTGAAGGAGGATGAGGAGTCGGGAGCTCGGAATCGCCATATTGTAGCCAATGGATTCATTTACCTGACAACCAATGCCGCGCGTGGCCAAGGGTTATGCGTATTGCACTAGTATCGTGATCACATGCTTCAGGTTTGAAAGTCCAATGTCTCAACTTGACCAGTAGTTTATATTACGTGACCTCGCCTACAGCGATTCTACCCCTCCGCCTACTTACACATACACAAATTTAATCCGCAGCTATATATACATCCCAACCCAACCTAATAATGCACAACAACCGGCGCCTCATACTCTTTAAACGGAGACTTACCATAACCCGTATTAACCACATAATTCACTGGCTTGGCCTCCATCTCCTCCTCCGCCTCTGTCTTCGCAGCCTTCCACCTCTTCAACCTTCGTTCCCTACATCCCCGAACCCACTCCTCCCTGCTCCGTCTCCTCTCGGCCAGTATCTCACTAGTGTAGCTATCCTTCTGCTTCTGTCTGATCGCGCACGCCGCCCGCGCGAGTTTGTCTACGCGGATATTCCCGCGTATGCCCGCATGGGACCTGACCCATTCGAGCGCGACATCAATGCCGTGTGTGTGGTGAAGGTCTTTCATCTGGGCACGGCCACGGAGGGCAAGGTGGCTTCCAGGGCCGATCGTGCCACGAGCCATCACGCCGAGAGCGGCCTGACTGTCAGCGCATATGGTCAATTTCTTCGCCCCGCGTTCGCGAGCTACACGACCGCCGAGGCCTATGGCCTTCCAGATGGCGTATAGCTCCGCGTCGTATATTGTCATTCTCGTACCAAGGCCATACATCTTTTTGATTTCGCCCCCCCGAGAGTCGGCTTTCCGCCAGACTGCTGCGCCAGCTTCCAGGCCGTTTTTACTGCCGTCGGTGAAGACGACAACTTCTCTGCCCGCTTCTAAGCGCTCCTTTGTGACCGCTTGGGCATTGCTGCGGGACTGTCGGGCGGCAAGCAAAGAGACTAGTGGAATGATGTTTTCTGGTGGACGGTATTGCTTGTTGAAGAAGAGGCCACTTTCCCGTACCGTGACTGCTGCTTCTCGGGTTTTGAAGAACAGGATCATTGAACGGAAGCCACGCTTGGTGGAAGCCATTTCTTTGACGTTCCCGATCCACCGGGCGTCCACCACCGTCACGTCTTCGGGGTCCCAGGGATTCTCAGTATACAATTGCTTGATAAAGTCCTTCGCTCCAGCATGTGCGAACCCCCGGCAGCTAACGCTATGGACTACTAGGCCAAAGCTCTTCCGAACGC
Organism: Tuber melanosporum; assembly: GCF_000151645.1. Lineage (NCBI taxonomy): Eukaryota > Fungi > Ascomycota > Pezizomycetes > Pezizales > Tuberaceae > Tuber > Tuber melanosporum. Next base: position 397,537 of record NW_003299114.1, on the reverse strand, counting down.
CCCCACATTCGTTGGTCTCAGGAGGTGACCCGCCGGAGAGCAGTGATACCCAGGAGGAATTCTTCATGGCGGTGAGTTTTTCCTCCTGACTACTAAAGACAACTTCGAACCCACCGCCCTGTCGCCGGATATCCACTGCCCGAATCCCCTTTAGAGCTTTTTCGCGGGAAGAAGAGAGAACAATCGCCATATTTATCAGTCGAATGGCAGCGAGAGTGTCGGAGCTTGCGTCCAACTTTGGCAATAGACTAGGCCTCTCTTCCAATTCGGAAATCTTCGCAGAGCTTCTGGGAACCATTCTGAGCTGCCGTGGAGATGAGAAACCAGTTCTCCGACTCGGAGGTCTGGTCGCGAGATTTGTTAGCCGAGCGATAGAGATCTAAATCCCATTAGCCACATACCCATCTCAATCCCGCCCCGCCCGGTTCCCAACTTCCCATCTCGACGAGCGAGAGAGAAAAGTACGAACCTGAGCATGCCCTTCCTCAACCCCCACCAATTTTGGCCAATACTCCCCCGCCTCCAACCCCGCCGATGACCCCCGCTTCGTCCAATCAACCGGTCTCCACACCATACTCCCACCCTCCTTATTCTCCATCTCCTCTCCCCTCTCCCCTCTCCCTTTCCTCTCGTCAATCGTCTGTTTGTTGGCATTAGTTCTGCCCCTCAGACCACCTCTCGGCACTGCCAACGCCTTCCAACATTAGCCCCCCATCATCCCTCGTATCATGGCCAAAATCACTCATCCGTGATGATGATCATCAAACTTCACCTACCTGCTTGACAGCAACCTTTTTGGCCAAAAGCCTAGAAAGTACGCCCCGGGGGGCACTGACGATGGGGATCCGCGGCATTTACCTGGATAAGGTTGCGGTGGCCAACCTAGTTTCAGGTTCGGGGAGCAAGAAGGAGATGATAGGTTGGAGTAGGGAAAATTCCCTGGTAAAGTTCGGCTTAGTGCTTGGGCTGGTGTATTGCCAAGAGTTCATGTGATTTTCTTGATTGATTGATAACGGGAGATGCCGGGCAGAAGTGCTATGATCGGGCTGAGGTCAAGTCATCATTGGCCAGAGTGGGTTTTGGAACTCTTGAGGGAGAAGTGAGTTTGAATCGCTGGGGAGAAAGTGGAATGGGGACAACCGGATTGGACGGGAGTGATCTTTGTGGAAGTTGCGATGTGCGATGCGGTGTACTAGTACAAGTATGATATCATGAAAACTATGATACAGTAAGCCTCTCTCCCTCACCGGAGCGCAGCATCATGGAGTTCATGATGAGTTATTCGCAGCAAAAGTGTAAAATACCACACGCAGACCAAAACCACCCTTACCGTGAACACAACAGTTTACCGGTATCGCACTGCCCGCCTGTTCCGCCCGTCAAGTCAGCTGTATCCTACAAGTAGACTACATGGGTAAGCGTGCAACCCACCCTTGCGCAAGGACCCCGCCCCCTCCGGACAAACCACCGTAGACTGACCGATATGGCAATTTAGATATCAATAATATTATTATGATACCCTTGACTGATAGGACTGACAAACGAAGCGAGAACCCAAACCCCATCCCAGTGTAACCCCACCAAATCCGATCGGAGAAGAGAAGAACCGTAAACCCGAGTGATCTTTTACGAGGAGGGTCCGAAAGCGGTGCCCTGGATGCCTCTTTGGGGCGCGTTAGGATCCTTTTTTTTTTTGATCCTCCCGAGCAAACAACAAGTTCTTCCAGGGGCTGCGCACCATGACCTGGTGCATTGTTGCCACCCATCACATCGCGGCAGCTACCGAATCGCCCATCATTTGGCATTAAGGGCACTCCACAAGCCTGGCAACAGAAGAAACATGCCCCGGCGGTTTTCTATACAAACCACCACTTTTCATACATGCCTATTAACTCCATAAAAAATTTATTGATAGAGAGCTTAATCCAAAGATTCACATAGTTAAATGTCAGACTATAGAAATGGTTCAGAATTCTGAAAGGCTTATACTGGAAGTACAATGAGGTAGGAATGTGTCCTGGAGAGGGCCGAATAAATTTTTAATGAAGGCAATGACAAAATTCAAGCCAAGACAGCCAATTTGTATGGGATTTTGCATAGCAACCAATGATAGCAAGCAAGCATACATACTACAACTCCTGAATAAAACCAACGAAGTTCTGGCAATGTGTTTGAGTTGTGACTGTAACCAATGTTAATAACTTCTAAGAACTGAGAAGTAGGTGGCAGCCACTGTGAGTTCTGTAGATAATACAGTACTTGTGCTAGGGTTAGGGTAAAATCCTCACAGACATAAAAAGGAAAAGTTAAAAAAGTCTTTGCATACACTAGTATTTGATAATAGTAGCAGTAACTACTTTTGGCAAATTAGGTATTAAAAGGCATCTACTTTAAATTAACTAACATAAATAAAGCCTGTGATACCAGATATGGTGAGTACATTTAAATGAATCTCTATTAGATCTTAAATAGGGTAGGGTGTCATACTACATCTTAGCATAATAATAGTAAAGAAAGGCTAAAATCTCGATAAAAAGAGAACAGAACAAATGATACATTTAGGATTAGTTCCATTATGCTTCACTTGACAAGTAGCTGAGGAGACTTAGAAAATCTTCCACAATATAAGACATGTAACTGGTACAGGTACACGGTTATTGGTTTTGATTTATGTTTTGTTTTAAGTATCGCTTTGATACTTGGTTTTATTTTATGTTTTGTTTTAAGTATTATTTTAATACTTAAGTTGTTTTACCAAAGTGTATTGCTTGATACTATTGATTAGTATTATTCATGCTAGAAATGAACAGATTTGTATACTTAAAGACAGCATGATTCCACGATGGAAAGACAGACTTTGACAGACAATATTTCAATATACCTGGTTGAATAGTTACTCCTTTATTTTCTCAGTACACCTTTGAAGCCTCCTTTAGTTCTCAGATCTTGTCACCTTTCTGGTAGAGCAAGCCACCTGCCAACTATCTATCGTACTAATTACTGATAATGTGATTAGTACCTTATGAACATATTACAATTTTTTTAACCTTATCAAGTAGTTAAGAACCTGTCTCCAGATTTAGGCCTAATCAACCTATTGACATTCATCTCAGAATACTAGCAGAGAGACGCGGCAGAATCACAGTACATTTAGCTTCATCTTAACACCAACATAGAGTCATTGACGACCAAGAGTGGGAAGAAGATTTTAGGGCAAGACCTTTCAAGGAAGAAACAACCCCGATACTCTGCTAAAGAGCTAGAAGAACCTGCAAACAGGGAAGCCCCATGACCTCCAATAGGATTCCCACCTACTTCAGCAAAGAAGTCTACTTCTGAACTGTCAAACGATCCTGAATCCAGTGGCGAATCAGATATGGCTACTACAGGAGTAGGGACTTTGGGAGGAGAAAAGTCTAGGGCATGGCCTGAAGAAGAAGAACCTGAATTACCTGATCTACTTAATTTCAAGCTCTACCTCCCATTGAAGTTCACAGGAGAAAGGAAAAACCTCAAGCCTGAAGCTTTTGACTTATTGGTAACTGAACTCATGCACTACCTTCTCTTACAAAATTTAGACATAGAAAATCCTATATCTGAACTATATATAGGATTATTCTGTAAAGGAAGTGCAACTAATTCATACCACTAATGCTACAAGGAATATAGAGGAAATGCAAGGCTGAGGAGACCTACTGTACTGGAATACCTCAAGAATCGGCTTCAATCTTCCATCACAAATGACTTACTATACAACAGGTTCAATCAGCTTCACCAAGTTAATATCAAAAAAATCACTGATGTAGCTACAGATCTCCTGATGTATAAAAAAAGAATGAAGAAAGGAAGCATCTCCAGTAATATCCTTAAGTGACGATTCTACAACGCCATGCACTCAACTCTCCGATGAGAGTTAGAGTTACTGGAAGAAGAAGGCGATATTATGTCAATAATAATCGCAAGAGCAGAGTGAAAGAATGCTATCCTCTATGAAACTAAGACCTACACGATACAGGCATCCTCTAGCAGTAATTGATAACTCTGACACAAGCACTCCAACAACTCTAAAGAACCAATATCCTGAGCATTCAAGAAAAAAACAAAGTCCACCAAGAAATTGTGATGCCAGAAGGGTGAATACTTTGATTGCAGAAAAACTGGACCTATGGCAAAGAATTCTCTTACCAAGAAAGGCAAAAGACAAGCAATTAAATGAGAGGCATCAGCCTATAACATGGAAGGTGATAGTGATAACGCCCAATCTAGCAAATATGAGGAGATCCATGTTGGATATATCAATGTGAAATGCAACAGTGTCCGACGATCCACTACATTCAAGACCTACACTGCCCTAGAAGGTACTATTCTGATCAATAGTGGAAAGGCCCGAGTCTTGTTTGATACTGGCATAATTGGAAGGGATATAATCAGTAATGCCTTTGTCTCAGCTCATGGAATCCCAACCCAAGATCCAAACCAACCCATACCAGTTGATATAGCAGTAACAAGATCATAGTCCACAAGCCATAAGACTTGTAGCTCAACTGTCCAACTTGGTTCTGCTACACTGCTCCCACAGGAGATACTGGTTGGAAACTGAGCTAAATATGGTACCCTGATTGGGATGCCATTCCTAAACTACCATAAGGCCATAATTAGATGTGGAGAATCTACTGTCAATTGCACAAAACAGAAAGTCAGAGTCTTATGTAAATCAACGAGTAGAGAGTACCGAGCTGCAGTCTGTGAAGCAACTGCTTAACACATATTAGATGAATACTCTGATGTTTTCTCTGACGAGATCTCAGAAGAACTACTACCTATGAGGGAAGTAAACCACCACATCCACATTCGAGACCCCTCTAATCTTAAGAACCAACCTACCTACTCCATCCCTGATGCATACAAAAACCCGCTATGTGACTGGATAAACCAACAACAAAGGAGAGGAGTTATCTACCAAGTGGAAGCACCAGGTGCTGCACCTATGTTGGTCTAACTCAAAGCTGACAGTAAGAGAATCTGCCACCAGGTTGACCTCAAACTTTGAAATGAAAACATGGTTATAGACAGTTCCGCTATCCCAAACCAAATTCAGATCATGAATGCAGTAGGATGGGCTAGATTCTGAAGTAAGATTGACTTAAGCAATGCCTATTTCCAGATAAGGTTAGACTCAGAAAGCAAACACTACAACAGTTTCAAGATAATATTCCGAGGTTTTATTACCTGAGTTATATTACAAGATGAAATGAATGCGCCTACTACCTTCATATGGATTATGGAAAACCTGTTAAGTGAATATCTCTACTATTTTGTATAGGTATATATTGACGATATTCTCATTTTCTCAAACTCTAAAGCAGAACATGTATAGCACATAGGTTTAGTATGTACCAAGCTAAGGGAAGCTAAATTCTACACTAGTCAAAACAAATTAATTCTGTTTGCCAACAAGCTCGATATCCTGGGACATGTAATCGATGATGAAGGAATACGTGCTGCCCCTGGAAAAATATCCTGTTAAACAGAATGGACAGTTGAAAGCCTAAAATCAAAAGGAACTTATGCAGTTCTCAGGACTTGTCAATTATATCTTCTAGTTTCTACCACACCATACCACTGTAACTGCACTGCTCACAGACCTTACCAGCAATACAGAATTCATTTGGACCTACATTCATGACCAAGCCTTGACCAACATTAAAGAATTAATTAAGAATGCTAATGTTATACAGCCTATCGACTACAGTAAACCAGAATTGATCCTGCTGATTATTGATGCAATGGATATTGGAGTTAGAAGATGAATTAGTCAAGGACCTTTACATGAAATAGCAGGACCAGCAGTATTGCACAGTAGGAAGTTTACTAATTCACAGATGAACTAAGAAACTACAGACAAGCAAGCCCTTGCAGTGATTAATTCTCTTACCACCTTCAACCACATCTTGATTAGCAACATCTTCACTATTATCACTGACTACCAACCCCTCACTAATCTGAAAACTGACAAGATCACTGGACAGAGAAGAGCACAATGGATAGGAGAAATCAGCAAATACAATGCAAAAATCATCTACACTCCTGGAAGAACCAACTATTTTACTGATACTATTTTCTGTATTTATGACAACTAAGCACTCTCAGACTCCTCTCTTGTTTATGACCATACAAGGTAAAGTGAAGACAGCCTTGACAATACCTCCTATGAGCAAGAACCAATGTTGGCTACAGCCAGTACTGCCTCTCTCTCCACTCCTTTCTCTTACACCATATACAGTATAGCTAGAACAGAACGAGGAAAGGATATTAATAATAAATGGAAAGATGATTGTATCCTCTGCAGTACACCTCCTCATGAGCTTGAACAAAGCACACTCTATTAGTCATACTGTTGCCTTGATACCTGTCCCTTTCACCAGACTGAAATTAAATTCGGCAACAAATACCAGTAACCATACTATACCTCTTATGAGGATTCCAAGAATCCCAACTTTGACACTGCCGAAGGGGAAGAGAAACAATATATGATGGATGATACTACTGATGGAATAATCCAACCTCTCTTTACCGTTACCCTAGCTCCAAGAAGATACCAAGACCTTAAACAACTTGAAGAAGTAGTATCCTACCTGCATCCTCTACAAATAGTACCCCTCTCCTCACCTCCCGTAATAACTTCACAACTAGTATTTGGCGGACCTTTGTAAGTATACAATAATAAAACTATCATCTCTGTCATACCGTCCACAATTCCTGAACATCGCTAACAGCTCTATGAGACCATTGAAGAAGAAGAAGACTCTATCAAGCTGACAAGAGGATTTCTCATCGAAGATGAACAGGATGTCGGATCAACTATGGAGGAATTGGCTTCATCCTTCGAAAACTAGATGATAGTAGGATACCACCATGACCCAATCTATTTCAAAGCTATAGACAGCTCCAGATATAGAGATCTCATCGCTACAATAAATCCAATGGAATGGTGTATACCAGTACTCACTATGGTGAATATTGCTTATTCATCCTGAAAGAACATATATTCAATAGAATAACTATTAGAGAATATGTCATCACCGAAATCCACAACAAAGGATACCATAGTGCTGACCACAACCTCCAATATGCCTCAGAATATGTTTACTGGCCTGAAATATGAAAGGATTTCCACAATTTTATCAAGCAATATAAACTCTGTTAGCCAAATAAGGAGCCAACACAACTACCCGAAGGGAAGGCCCAGACCCTCTAGTTACCTTGCAAAATATTCGAATCTTTTGCTATCGATTTTACAGGACCATTCAACAAGTCCCCTATTTTTAATACTATTTTGGTAGCTGTGGATCATTTTTCTGAATACACATGGCTCATACCAAAGAAGGTCACTGACTTCTCCAAAAACACCTGAAATAACCTCCAGTAATACCTGTTTACCCCCCATAGTTACCCATTGTCTATTGTTAAAGATGCTGATTTCGGTTTCACAGCTAGATTCTGTAAATAAACCTTAACTTCATTTAGAATCAACCGCATTATAGCCAATCCCAAATATCTTGAGACTAATGACCAAGCTGAAAGAAAGATCTATAAAGTCCAGACTAGAATTTAGAATATGATCAGTAAACATTAGACAAACTAGAAACTTGCACTTACCAAACTCACTGCCTATATCAATTCTGGATACTCAGACACTCTTGAAATGTCTCCATACAAGGCAATCTTCGGTCGCCAATACCTTCTCCTGCCTACGACCATATTCAAGAACCTCTCTATTCCCGTCTCTGATAACCACTTAAACAACCATCAAGCTGTCCAGAATAATACTTTTCAAGCTGTTAAAGTAGCACGATTCCAGAGTACAACTACTACACAGAAGCAACAATGCAAACATTTTCCTACTCTGCCAGGTGATATGCTTATAGTCTATAGGAACATGTTTATTACCAATATTGGACACAGTAAGAAACTACATCCCAGATGGCAAGAACCTTTCAAAAACTTATCCTTTAATGAATATACCAAAAACTACACAGTCCAAATAGATGGATGCATGTATTTCCACAATACTGCTCTATTCTACACCTCTACTGTCAAACACTTACATCCGAATAATGACTACACATTCCTTAGAAGAACCCACTCTCAACCTGTACCTATCATTATCGATAAGAAAGAACATTAAGAAGTTGAAGAAATCTGAGACCACCACCCTTGCTATGGAAATGATCAGTTCTTAGTTAAATGGAAAGAATACCCAACAAGCAAAAATAGCTAGGAACTACTCGAAGGACTGAAGCAAGCTAGAGATATCGTAAATGAGTAGTGAGAAGCTAACTTGCCAAATAATACCCTACCACAAAGGATAAACTACATTACAATGTGCTGGACACTGACCATACCAGAAACCGAGTGATGGCAAGTAGAACTAAAAACTAGAGACAGGTTTTGGGTACTATACTTCAAGTCAGAATTCAAAAGTAGCAATAAAGAGAATCAAGCTATGGAGCAAGTTCTCAACAACGTCATCTAGTCACCATTTACCTTTCCGAATACCATAAAGATGTTAAACTATGTGGAACTCAATGTGAGGCTACAACAACAACTTGTTGGACTATTATTGAACAGTAATAATATCCAACCTAGAAATTACTTCACAATTCTCTGAATAGACTATTATCCTGACTGCAATAATACTTGGGTGGATGTGGACTATGAAGCTGGTATTCATAACTACCATGATCTGCAGTTATCAGAGTCTCAATATATTCTTAGGATTTCTTCTTGTCCCTGGTGTGACACTTATGATAAAGAATTTATAGCAAAAACTGAAGCCTTTAGTTTCTCTGACTCCGCTTTCGATGCTTATTAAGTTTTGTTTGTTTAAACAGTTGTTTTATTTTGGGAAATGTAACCGGTACAGGTAGTTGGTTATTGGTTTTGATTAATGTTTTGTTTTAAGTATTACTTTGATACTTGGTTTTGATTTATATTTTGTTTTAAGTATCACTTTGATACTTGGTTTGTTTTAAGAATTATTTGATACTTGATTTTATTTTATGTTTTGTTTTAAGTATTGATTTAATACTTAAGTTATTTTACCGAAGTGTATCACTTAATACCTTTGATTAGTATCGTTCATGCTAGATATGAACAGATTTGTGTACTTAAAGACAGCCTGATTCTATGATGGAAAGGCAGACTTTGACAGACAGTATTTCAATATACTTGGCTGAACAGTTACTTCTTTGTTTTCTCAGTATACCTTCAAAGCCTCCTTTGGTTCTCAGCTCTCATCTCCTCTCTAGTAGGGCAGGCTACCTGCCAACTATCATAGTAATTACTAGTAATATGATTAACACCATGCAAACATGTTACAAGCCATGTGATAAGAGCAACAAATAAAAGATTAATGATAGTAAGGAGGAATAAATCTCTCAGCAATGCCAAACCTAGAACTAGATGAATGATCATGCATACCGAGAATGTAAGAATTAGAAAACCTGACTGACTTAACCAATATCTGTAACTGCTCCTAGAAGAACTGAACCAGAGTGTAAACTTGTGCATCAAGATCAGCAAGAGTACTAAACACGTCAGTCTAAATCATCTCTACTGGTCTCACGATAGTAGCTTTATCTTGGGTATTCAACTAGGACACTTGTGTAGAAGAGATTACTGTCACACCAGTTGTAAAGTACCCATACCTTCTGCTAAGTTGTACTCAATCCAGGTATTTAGGATTGATTTCCAATAGGAAGTGTGCACTGAGGGGTGGATGTGGAGCAGTAGACATAAGCGGTAGTTCAGAATCTCCATAGAATTTATTGGCAGAGAATTGATTCTCACGGTCAGGGTTGTCCAGAAATTCAGATTCCGGGATCCAGGAATAGATTTTCAACCCAGTAAGAGCATGTAAAGGTTCTTCTGCAGAGGAGTAAGAGGACTTCAACTTGGGGTTACAATCATGCTAGCATTGCAGAGACGTAGAAGGGTATAAAGTTTGGGAAGTGGATGCATACTGGGGTTTAAAGCCTCTCATGTTGCGAGGCTTTGGGAAATACAGACTGTAATAGAGGTGGAGCAGAAGACTTATTCACAGCAGAAGGACCGCCTAGAGCTACGCACAAATTACAGCTATTAATCAATCTGGAAGAGGGAATATACAAACTTGTAGACTTAGAGTCAGAATGGCACATATGAGACCTGGTCCCAGCTCCAAATCAAGTGAGGAAGGGAATACCTGTATAAAGATAAGGGGTTGTATCCTGGTATATGTATTCCTAAATATCCTGGAATCCAGAATCACTCTCACATTCCAAAAACTTATCTATCGGGAATACATGTTAGGGTGAGGGCATCAGCTGAGAGTCTGAATCGCTCTGACATTGCAAGGGCATAAAAAGAAGTAGAATCTAGGAAGTAGATACAAGTCCAGAATCGCTATCATACTTTGAGGCCCAAGGGAATACAGGCTAGAATAGAGGTGGAGCAGAGAACTCATAGTCAGAATCTCACAGATATTACAGAAATGTATCCTAGAACTGGATACTGGTACGAGTATGCCTACAGCTCGTGGCTTCTACCTTATTCCTTGACATCCAGGGAGATTTCGATAACATCTCCCCAAATGACCTCTTCCATATATTACGCTCCAGGAGCATTCCCCTCTACCTCTATTCCTGAATTAGGTCCTTCCTGACAGGCAGGTAATCCTGTCTCATTTTCCAAGACTTACCCAAGGTTTTCAGACCAGTTCAGGTTGGTACCCCACAAGGCTCACCCATCTGACTACTCCTATTTGTCTTCTATGTCTCCTCCCTCCATTTTCTGGTATCACACAGATTGATACTATCGTATGTGGACAACTTTGCAGTAACTATGGCCTCCAACTCCTATAGAAAAAACATCTAACACCTCCAGCATCTAGTTAAGATGTTGACTCAGAGGAGTAGCAGGCTGGGCATCTCATTCTCCATGCCCAAAACAGAATTCCTGTATTGGCAAACCCCTCGAGAGGCCTCACACCTAGCCTCTCCATAGTTATCAATAGCCTACTCTTTCACCCCTCAGGAGTGATCTAATGGCTCGCTATTAGTATAAGCCTGCCTCTCATTCTCTCTATTAGATAACCAATACTCACTTTTCGAAACCGCTAGCGATGGTCCAAGGTGCTTTCTCCATACTTAAAGGACTATCAGGCTTCAGCAAAGGGCTTGCTCCCTTTCTTTACCACAGGCTGGCCTCCTCCCTCCTGGCACCCATCCTATTCTATGAAGCCAATCTCTTCTCCCCCTCTGTCTCTATGATGGACCAGGTGGTTGTCTTCTGGAGACAGGTCCAGAGATGGGTAACAAACTACTTTACAGAAACTCCTACCAGTATCCTTCCTTGTGAGTTGGCCCTTCTGCCGATCCAATCGCTTATTGAGCACCACTAATGCCTTGCGTCACTTAGGATAGTCTGCCTCCCACCAGAGAGGAACCCAGCCATGTCACATCTTCACTCTTCCTTCTCTTCCACTTCAGAATATTGCTTCTTGAAGAAACATCATCTCCTAACGATAGGCCTCACAGTGAGCTACTGACCCCCAAATTGGAAAACACTGGAACTGACTCCTCCTATACGGAGACACCTTCCATTAGATGCTATAGTTCATAGAGTGGGCAAGCTTGTTGGTCATCTCCTCTGTATTCCCCCAGCATCGGTGGCTCTCTTCCCTTTGCCACTGCCCCCTGCGGCCTTAGGCGATACCTCTTTCCTTGCACTCAAGAAAGGCTGCCACCAGCTTATCCTAAATACCTAGGCCAAAGAGTACCCGCCTCCTTCCCGCTACACGTATTCTCTTAAATTGTCATCCTACCCCACTATGGGACTTGGGAAATTCAGTGGGGGAGACATCCACCAGATGAAGTCAGGGAAGAGTTACCTGAATGGTCACTACTTCTGGAGAGACCCGAACATCTAAGACATTTGTCCCTATTGTGAGATAGAGCCCAAGACTTTCCACCATGGCATACTTGCCTGCCCTTCTCATCAGAGAACCAGGAACCTCCACCTTCTAGAAGTCAAGAGCTTATACCATGAGGAACTCCTCTGGTCGTCACTAGCCCTTCTGCACAGCTTGGCTGCCTACATCTCCACAACCTTAACCAGTTTCCCTCCTTAAGCTATATGCATTTAGGGATCCCACCTCTCCGACCCAGCCTACGAGTAGCCCCACCCCCTCATTGGATTCTTCATCCTTGGTTTAATTCTGCAAGAGAAGGTTTTTTCTTGTTTGTTTTCCTTAGTGCTAGGTTTTTCTCATATTTCTAGTTTAAATGTTTTCCTTTATCCTTAACAATTTTGAGCTTTATAATATGGGTTGTTCGCATTATTTGAAGGTACTAGTTTGGTCTTTTTTGTTTTTATTTGTTTTTTAGATTAATGTTTTGTTTACACTATAGCTAGCACTACATGTGAGTTCTTATACCTTAACAATAAATACATGACGATAAAAAAAATTAAATAATAATAATAATAATAATAATAATAATAATAATAATAATAATAATAATAATAATAATAATAAATAAAATAAAATAAAATAAAAAAATACTGGTACGAGTACCTTGTTTGGAGAGAGAGGGGGTCACTCAGAGTAGTAGTAAAAAGAATACATTGCACTAAGTTTTTATTTAAGGCTCTGTATGACAGGATCTAGAATTTTCTCTCCATACTGCAAATTGTACCCTAAGGTAAACTTATAGCAATAATAGCCTAGCATTTACTAGAAATATAAATATAAATTGTCTTATAATACCATATTCAACCCCTCGGTCACTGAGATATTCTGTACAGTAATAATACTTCTACAAGGATTTGCCTACAGTATCACAATTACTCAAATAAGCTTTTATTGTATATTTTAAACTTAGCTGAAATGGCTCAGAAGCAATGGATATATGGGCATCTACCTAATTCCACATAAACTAGCAAAAACTGTCTAGGAACAACTGAAATTGGATATCTCTTATCTCAGGACCTGTTAATTCCAGTCCAGTTAGATATCATATTATTGCAGATTTGAGGTAGCAATGGTTTTTCCAATAGGCTGAGTGTTTAAGTTCCAGTTTCTGAAGTGCTAGGTGTCTATATTCTAGTTTCCAAATTTTTCTCAAACAGCGAAATGCTTCAAGAATTAATTTTTCCGGAAACTCTGTATCGGGAAGGGTATGAAATAACTAAGCTAAGTATCTCTGTTCCAGTTTCTGAGGTGTAAGATGTCTATGTTCTAGTTTCTCAATTTCTCTCAAAGACCAAAACACTTCAAGGTTTCATTTTCCCAGAAACTCTGAATTAGAAACTTATAAAGTAACTGAGCTGAGTGTCTATGTTCCAGTTTTCAAAGTGCCAGGTGTCTATGTTCTGGTTTTCCAATTTCCCTCAAGTACCCAAATGCTTCAAGGATTTATCTTCCTGGAAACTCTGAATCGGGAAGGTATGAAATAATTGTGGTCTGGCCATCTTTGTTTCCCCTGAGCTTGATGTCTATGTTCTGGTTTCTACTACCCCCAATTACAGAAATGCCTCCAGGAGTTACTTGTATGTTCCTACTGCTAGACCATCTTTGCTCAGTGGAGTATCCATGTACCAGTTTCTTAAGTACTAAGTTCTATGTTCTAGATTCTTAATTTCCTGTAAACATAGAAATGCATCAAGGAGAGTTGTTCCCAGGAACGTGAATCAAGGGTGGCTAGAAAATCAGGGTAACTGAACATATATATGACGATGTTATGCGGAGACAATTTGTATAGACTCAGAGATGTCTAGACCAACTAAGATTCCATTCTGTAGATGGAGACTATCTAGAAAGGCTCAAACTATACTCATTTCATTTATGACTACTTAGAGTAAGATGAAGTAGGTAAAGTAAAATCAAATCATAGGAACAATATTATATGGTCAAGGTCTCTTCTCCATTGCTTGATAATGTCTAAAGACTTAAAAGACACTTTAATTTTTATATTCTACGTCTGAATGTTCACGGACTATATCTATCTATTATACAAACTATATACCTCTCAGGTTATAACCAGCAACTTCGGGTATTCTTCAAAGATATGAGTACTTGGAGATCCAGAAAATCACCACACTCTCTGTGGTAATTACAGTATTGCTAACTAGAAACTATCCTATTCCCAATAGTAATTATCTGATCTTCAGAGTTATTAGACTTATGGCCTAGTTCTCAAGTCAGACTAAGTTGGCTCCAATTCTCTCCCTTAATGATGAAATAATCAGTTGCATCTGCAATTGTATCTGTAGAGATAGTAGTAATTTTTTCAACCTTCTTAAGTCACATGACTTTTAACCTCCATAGCTCCGGATCCAACAGATAGGCATCTTCCAGATGACTTCCAACTAATTTGCAGGAAGCCATTCTACCAGATTGGCAGATAATTCCTCAGTTAGCAACTCTTAGTTGATTTGGGTAACAGGGTTTCAGATATCGTTCTAGTGCTGGGAATTATGCCTGCAACTCTAATGTATTCTTGGACCCAGTTGTAATACTCTGTGAAGTCCAATGACTTCTGTCATAGTGATTCTGGGAGTTCTGGACTCTTCTAGTTATTATAGGATGGGTGTGAACGTATTGGTCTCTTGTAGAGATCCTTTAACATTGGATATCATATCTTTGAGCAAAAATGTCCTGTTACTTTCGGCCCTTACCAAAGTTGCCATATTTTGAAAGCCTAGTAACTCACGCAATAGTTAACAGATTCACTCCATTCTACTTCCCAGACTTTGCCGAAGATCTCCTCTCATATATCCTGTGGGCTGGATCTAGTTGGATAGATGGCTACAACATATAAGGTATAATTCTTACACCTTAAACTCTGTAGCCCAATAGTCTCAGAACGTAATTGGAATAATCATGTATGATGAGGTGCAGGCCCTGTAAGGGGCCGGAGGGCAGTGTTGGAGACCAGAGATTCCAATTCCGAGTGGGGTTACCTTATTTAGAGTAGTTTCTAAGTATTAGATCCTGGTATTCCTAACAGACAGGACATTTGTAATATCATACTGTACAGTACAGAGGTACTGTGCAAGTCAATAACAGAGTCAGAAGTACCAATATTAGCAAAAATGCTGTTTGCGTCTGACAAAATAGGCCCACGTCTGGACGGAAACTGTCCACCCAGCTCGTCCTGCTCGGCTCCTTCTTCCTGATGCCTACCCTTGTTATCTGACCACTCCTACTATATTCCGGTTAAACAGAGATGATCTGATATACTTCAGAATTGTTTGGGCCAATCAAGATTCATTTCTGTAGACGGAAATGGCTTAGGAAGGCTCAAGTTTACTCATTTCGTTTATGACTACTAAGAGTGAAGTAAATTCGGTAAAGTAAGATAAAATCATGAAACTATATTATATTGTTAAGGTCTCTTCTCTATTGCTTGATGATGTTTAAAGCTTGTAAGGCATTTCGATATTTATATTCTGTATCTGAGTGTTCACAGACTACAGCTATTTATTATACAACTATGTACCTCTCTGATTATAACTTGCAATGTTGGGTATTCTTAAAAGGTGTGAATACTTGGAGTCTCTGAAAATCACCACACCCTCCTTGGTGATTACAATATAACTAACTTAGAACCATACTGTTCCCAATAGTAGTTATCTGATCATTAGAGTTTTTAGACTTGTGGCCTAGTTTTCAAGTCGAACTAAGTTGGCCTCAATTGTCTTCATCATTGATGAAATGACCAGTTTCATCTGCGGGTTGCATCTGTGAAGGTAGTCGTAATCACAACTTTTTTAGGTCGCCTAACTTTAAACCTTCATATCTTCTTATCCAACCCATAGATGTCTTCCGGAGGACTTCCTACTGATTTACAGAAAGCTATTCCACCAGATTGACCAATATTTCCTCAGTTGCCAACTCTTAATTGCTCTGGATAACAGGATTTCAATCACTGTTATAGTATTGGAATTTATCCGTGTAACTACAATATATTCTGAAACCTAGTTGCAATACTCCTTGAAGTCTAATGGCTTCTATGGTAGTATCCCTTAGAGTTCTAGACTCTTCTGAATATTGTAGGGTGGATGTAAATGTATTGGTCTCTCACTGAGATCCTTTACCATTCGATATCATCTCTTTGTACGAAAACGTCCCATTACCTACAGCCCAAGCCAAAGATGTTACATCTTTGAAGCCTGATACCTCCCTAGGTAGTTGACTGACTTACTCCGTTCTACTTTTCAGACCTAGCCATAGGTCCCCTCTCATAAATCCTGTGAACAGGATCCGGTCGGATGGACAGCGGTGACATATATTGTATTATTCTGACTCCTTCAATTCTGTAGCATTATAATCACAGGATGCAACTGAGATCGATATGTATGATGACATGTGGGTCCTATAACGGGGCTGGAGCAGGGTATTGGAGACTAGGAATTCCAATTCTAGGTGAGGTTACCCTACTTAGAGTGATTCCTAGGTATCAGATCCCGGTATTCCTAACAGAAACCCTTTTGAATACCATGGGCTCCACAATAAACCCTTCCGGATACCATGCCTAACTTGGTAAAAATATTCTATAGCCGCTTTGTCCAAAAATACATATTATTACGACTTTGATTGGATTTTAGTATTTAACTTGACATAAATATACTCAGTCTTGTTGTAAAAATAATAATATAGGTTTTATAGGTTTTATGGGGGTGCCTAAATTGGTCAAAAATATGCTTTCTTTTTTTAGATTCTGTTAGCTTTGTGAAGAAGATTACATGGTATTGGAATTAGTGAGATCTTGCTGATGTCTGAGTCTGAAGCATCATAGAGTATATCAACTTCAGGTATTTTAAGTTGGCTTGGTGTGTGAAAAGCTGCCCTTTGTGGGGTTTGCAAGGTTCTTCTACTTGGTGAAAAGATGTCTCCCAAGGGGTTACAGAATGTCTGGTCACGGAGCCAAACCTGGCTCCAAGAGTCTGTTTACGGCTTCAATATGCTGCTTTGGGGCTGTCCGGAACATCATCTAAGATCATTGCGAGTGAGTCCTTATGACAACGCGTCTGTCTTACCCGATCGGGGTAACAGACGCACCAAGCGCAACCCAACGCCAAAAAAACGCCAAAACCCTTCCCTCCTTTTGCCTCCACCTGTTTTACGTGTACCGGTACTATAAACAAATTTTACAACCCACCAACCCCACACCACCCCACGAACAAACGCAAGTTTTATCATAACCATACCATACCAAACCCCTCCCCCCCCCAAATCGCCACCACGCCCAAAAAAAACCCCGCCAAGATGTCCCAGGACACTACCTTACGCGCGGAGGTGAACCGCCGCCTTCTAGAATCCGGGGAGCTTGAACGGTTAAACCTTTTCGTTTTCCCTTCTTTTACCCCTCCTTCCACCTCCCTCGCTCCCCCCACCCACCCCCCGCTAACGGTTTCCGTAGCCTAGAAGCGCTCTTCCTGGACCTCCTGAGGGAGTCCGGCTGGTACGAGAACACGAGGAATACGTGCGCGGAGAAGCTGCGCAGCGGGGAATTGGCCGGCGGCGGATTCAATCGACTTACGGAGGAGGTGGAACGGGAGTGTCGGGAGAAGGTGCCCGAGGAGGTGACTAAGACGAGTACGGTCATCTTACGAAAATTAATGTTTGTACC
>NW_003299114.1:261882-379828 GCF_000151645.1 Tuber melanosporum | reverse complement strand
AGTGTTCCTCGAACGTCCCAGTAGATCTACCAGGTTAAGGCTATCAAGAAGGTTTTGGAGGGGATGGTTGAGGGATGAGTGATAATTGGAATTTGAAGGGGAGGGGGGGTTTCCCTTTTTCGATCTTTATTCCTTTTCGTCAATTTGTTAATATCCTCCCGAGTAGGATCTGCGTAGGTGGGGGGGTTGGTCAGTCTGTGAGTGACTAAAGTGGGTTGTTGTACAGTACAGCATCGGTAGTCTACCTCGTAGATAGCTATCAGAAAGCTCTTGGAAAACTCCCATCCATCCATTCTCAGACCACCACATATATATTCCCAGATCACATCCACAAGTGCAACTCAGAAAGCTCTCAACAGTAGAAATAAAAATAAAACACCTCTCCCCATAACCCTCCTTGCCCAGACCCCTCCCCCCCCCCGAGTTAGCTCAGGGAGAACCAAGCCAATCCAATCACACGGACTTCTTCCAAGTGCAAAAGCTATAAATATGATACCACCATAAAATAAAAGTCTTGACAGCTCCCACCACCACCACCACAAAAAAAATTCAAACCTCGAGCTTCAAATCTCAAGCCACCCCGCAGCACACTTCATTCCTTCCTTCCAGAAACCCATGAAGTCTCCAATATATGGACGTGTCCACAGAGTGCAGTTCTCAGAAGCAAGCCCGTCAGCTAAAGTGTACATTTATTTACATGCTAAGTGTGTGCGTGCTCTCGTCGAGCTTCTGAGCTCCCGGGGGAGGGGGGGAGGGAGATGCGGTGACCCAGTACTCCCAGAGGAGGGGGAGGGGGAGGGGGATGATACGATGCTAGGAGATAAAGTGCAGCTGAGGGAGCTGAGCCAGGATGAGTTGGGATTGTGTTGTGTTCCATGGCGCGGTATGTTTGATACAAGTATGTAGAAACATGGTCAACGTACTGTATGTAGTGCAGTGTATATACCGGGTCCGGAAAGGTACTGTATTGATAGGTAGATGGGTATCGCGCTGCAGTGACATGATAAAGTTACAAGTATTGTGAAACGCAAAGTACTGCAGAAGGTCACTGGCTCGGGGAAATACAGTACTGTAATCAAAGCACCATCTCTATAAAACAAAAACACAAAAAAAAACAGAAAAAACGGACGCCAGAGACCCCCGACCGTTAGTCCAAAACTCCCAACTCAGCTGGCACTTTTTATCCTTCCCTCCCGTTTCATAATACGGTAAAATGTTTCCCGACAACCCGCATGAAACACTATACCATGAGCATACCGGTACGGCAACAGCGTACTGCACAGTACCGGCCGGTACAGGTACACCACGGCTACAAGCAGGCCACCTGCCACCACCAACGAGCGTGATAAAATCTACCGTGTCAAACAAAGTGCTAGTACCGTACTAGTACGAGTACATGTACCCGACAACGTAATACCTGTATCATATATCCATGTGCCTTCGCTAACCTCCAAACTCGTGGTGTGCCGCAATATGGCGTTGCATCCGTCATGCATTGATCCCCTATGCCCTGCAAACACGGGCTGGGCCCGCGGGGATGGCGTTAGCGAAGCTTACCTCCGAGACTATCGCCATCGGTAAATTTAGCACTGTACTCGTACTTGTATTGTAGCTTCGGCCCGATCCCCTCACTCGCTCATGCCCGCACGGACACCGCCGCTCGCTGGCGCAATCATGCTCGCCTCGCCGGAAATCAGCTCGAGTAGCCGCCGGGAATGAAACGGATCTACCGTGCCTGCTGTAATGCGCCGCTGTCGTCAACAGGGATCTATGCAACGGGGATCTATGCAACGGGGATACTAGCACTCGAGTATCATACGGGAATTGTTAGGAGTGAAGAGTCCGAAAAAAGGCCGGGTGGTAAAAGAGAAGTTGTAAACCCGGAAGTATCTGTGGAGCCCGAGAAAGCCGGGTGTCGCCACCGATAATATCCTTCTCCTGCCTTAGAGCCTTGTCTATTACCGTACTCGTACATATGGGAAGAAGGGAATTACCAGTATCGTGTTGCTCGATTTGGACAATTTGCAATTCATTGTACGCGTGCTGTACCATAGATACATGAGAGGAGAGGAATCAATCGTCATTACGAGATGGTGCCAAGAATCATGATTTGCTCGTCGAGTCCTAGTTCTGACTTTTTTGCAAACTCGAACGTCCCAATCTTGCTCGATTATTTAGCGGTAGGCCAGCTGATCACTTCCTCACGACAACAGGGTTTTGGCGAATGTTCGATTTCTACTTCTATTTCCTGGCACAATACGGGCGATGAAGGAGTGAGCAGGAAAAGATATTTGCGGGGCTGTGGTGTTTAGAGAGGGGTATTATATGGTCGGCCCCTACCAGGATAGCACTCGAGTATTGGGTGTATTCGTGCGTAGCAAAGGGGAAGAAAGCTTACCGTAACCAACCGCCGGAGGGGAAGCGAGGCGGCGGGTTTGAGTCTGGCTCAACTCAACTTAAGCGCCGGCGCAGGTACGTTTTGGAAACCGTGGCGTCGGGATGGGGTGGATCAGGTACCGGTACCGTTTCTCCTTTTTTTTTTTTTTTAGGTTCCGCTACATGGCTTCTCCCTCTCGGAATGCACGAAACGCTGCCCTAGCACCGAGTACTGTACTCGTACAGTACGGCGCCGGTACTAGTACAGCATTGCATTGCGGTGGTGAACAAGACGGAAGCCAGCCCGTACGGTGCTCCCCGGCCGGTGCGCACTCGTACTCGTACCGTGCCCAAACCAACCACTTTTATGCGGACATCCCAGAATGCCAGATGCCCACCCACGCCCAGCAAGCCATCCCAGGGCAACAAGCGAGCCTGGTGTCACAATACAATAACTGGACTAACCTGTTGCGGGGGGTTGAGTGGTCGATCGGTTGAGGAATTTTGCCGGCAGGGCTGCTAGCGAGGCCAAGACGGAGCTTCTCTTCAACTTCACTGGATAATACCGGTATTCGTGTCGTGCAATTTTGTTATGCTGGCTTAGATTAATATGGATGCTGGGTTTGTTGATGATACTGGTGTACCAGTAAGCCACGGTGGAGGAGACCTCGGCGACTCCATCAGGACGAAGGCCGGGGGGGAAGATGATGCTGAAAGATCAATTATCGTGCTCGGGTACCGGTACCGTGGCATAGCATGGCATGATATGGCACGGTGAATGCAGATTCGAAACGGATGTCAAATTGTGGACATATATACTGGCACTGCACAAGCACTGTGCTATGCTTTGCACCTCTTTTCCCCGGTGCCTGCCAGAGAGAGGGCTCACCAAGCTGTGGGTGATGGTCTACAAGTACTCGAGTACCGTACCAGTACAGTACCGGCAGAGCGCTCGAGTACCACGGATAGAGCACTTTACCTCTCTCTACTCGAGTAAGCGCTTACTGGTACATGGCGTGTTGCCAAGCCATGCAGGGATAAAGCGACGGAAGGAAAGGTCGCCAATCGGCGATTGTCCGTTAGTTGAAGCGAGGGACCAATGGGCGAGCGCGGTGGGCTGGTCGTCGTCAGTCGGTCGGTCAGTTGGCTTGGCGAGTGATAGATTGGATTGGGGGGTAGAAGGGTGGGGAACGAATGAGTGAATGAGGAGGAGACAGTGTGAAAGTGAAGTGAGAATGGAAAGAGAAACTACCCCTTTTTCTTTGTTTCCACGCTATTCGGGTGTGGTGGGAGGATGGGATGGAATCTGGCATCTACTTCAAGTGGATGCAGAGTACGAGTGTGTGTGCTCTCGAGTATCATACCGGTAGGATGCGGTGGGTTCGTCTGAAATCATGGGAGACTTCTCCTGTTGGTTTTCTCCTGCCGGTACTCTTACTGTTGGTCACTGGAGGAGGAATTTGATATGTATGGAGTGTGTAAATATCGGCTTCCACGCGTCTAGCCGATGCCCGCTCGATGAGGTACAGTACTGTACTAGTACTGTGCTCGAGTTGGGTGCATCCTGCTCCTCCTTCTCCGTCACACCCCCCCCCCCAGTATTCAACGCTTCACACCTTCAACTCCCATGCACGACTCGCTCGCAGCTCTTTGCCACCCCCCCCCTCCTATGGCCCGTCATACTTTCTTCCTCGCCCATTCGGACCATTCCCCACAAAATTAGCAGGGCGCCTACACAGCCAGATTTTGCAGCGCGCAAAGATCAATCCCGTCCACTAGAGGACCGATCGTCACAGAAAGCATAGCCCTTTCCAACGCTTCGGAAGAGTGAGAGAAGGGAGAGAAGGGGCAGGAAAGACGCAGGAAGGAACTGTAAACCTCCCATCTTTTTTCTATCCTGTTGGGTCAACAGAAGGCCCTCGCGCCCCTGTCCAAAGTATTTCTTTCATCTGTTATTTTTTTTCTCACCCGTCCTTTCCTTTCCTCGTTCCCTGCTTTCCCTTCTTTTTCCTTTCGCGTCCAACAAGCTCCCGCATATATCACTGTTATTCACCCCCCCTCCCGATCACGGGCTACGTCTTGGAAGGAAGAAAGGAAGAAAAAAATCCAACCGTCCTTTTCCTCCCACTCACTCACTCATTCAGCCCTTCGCTCTTTTTTATTTTATTTTTACCGTTAGTACGTACCGGTACTGTACCCACCGGCCGAACATACCCTCGTTGACCCTCTTCTTGTCTTCCCCCCCGCTCCTTCTCTTTGCCTTTCCCCTTTCCCGCTGTGTTCTTGCTCTCCTTACAACTGAACCTTCACATCTTCCCTGCGCGCCACTGCAGATATCACATTTATCACTCTCTTTTGCCCTCCAACCCTCCCGCCCTCCCCCCTAGCCCCCTAAAGAGGCAGGCAGAATATTATAATTCCAATACTTAGGACCTAAATCGGTCTCCGTTCTTAAACCTACGATGGCCCAAAGACCTTACTCGACACTTCACTCCCCCGACGACGTGCACAGGTTTAATCAAGCGCAGGCCTCACAGTACAGTCTGCACACACCCACAGACGTAGTATCCCCGCATTCGTTCCGTACATCGCCGCCGTCACCGCGGCAGCAGCAGCAGTCGCATCATCCATACACAATGGATGCAACGGGGTACCAATTAGCGGACTATCCATCTCAACCGCAGCAGCAGCAGCAGCAGCAACAGCAATCAGATCCTCGTTTGCAACATCAACAGCAGCAGCAACAACCATACGTGATATCCCCCACAACACCTACGAGTCCGCATTTTAGCTCCCCACCGTCCACTTTCGAAAACAAATACGCGGACCCGCGAACACACGCATCACCACCGACCTCACCAACCTTTGCTCCCCCGCCAACCTCAGAGTCTTCACACCCAGTGCCCACAACCATTGGTGGCTCCCTCCCGGTACCCCCGGAGCCGATACAAGCCCCTACGTACAACCCCTCGCACGACACCCCGCACACACCGAAAACCCCAGTATACACCCCGGGCGGCGGCAGCGGACCGAACGGGGGCGTCCATGCGCCTGGACAAATCGGCCATCCGAACCAGCAGCACGGCCGGGAGGAATACCACCATGGCCTCTGCGACTGCTTCAGTGACTTTTCAACTTGTATGCTCCCCACTCCCCGCTACGTCCGTCCATCTGTCTGTGCGCATACAAGTGGCGAGAGGTAACAAAGATTGACACAGGCTGCGTCGGTTACTGGTGCCCCTGCATCCTCTACTCCCGCACTAACCATCGGTTAAAAACAAGTCCGAATTCAAACCTGAACGACTTTCACAATTGCAACGGGCATTGCATAACCTTTTGCGTGCTTGGTCCGATTTCTTGTAACCCCCCCCTCCCTTCTTTCCTTCCCCCTCTAGTTCGTGCTAATGATCCAAAGCAGGGATCTTTACAACCCTGCAGCGAACGCGCATCCGCGAAAAGTACCGACTGGAGGGCTCGCTAGCCAGCGACTGCGGAAAGGCATATTGCTGCGTCATGTGCACGCTAGTCCAAGACGAGCGGGAAGTGCGCGACCGTGAGGACGAGAGGAGGAGGTTCGCCGGGCCCGGGAGCGGTGTTGTGGGGGATGGGGGGTACAGGAGGCAGGAGACTATGGTTTATGGGAGCAGTTAATTGGTGAGGGGAGGAGGAGGTTGCTTATTCCCTTCTTTTATTTTAAATTTCTTTTTATTTTTTAAATTTTTTCCCAGGGGTTTGCATTTGTAATGGGGTATTTAGTGCTGTATTGTGTTTTTTTAGCGTCTCTTTCTCAGCTCTCTCGATTGGTTTTGGTCTCTCCTTCCTTTTCTTTCTTCCTTTTCTTCTCCCTTTACTACTTGGTCCTTTTCTTCTCAGTCTTTATATACTCCACGAATTGATCGGTGGGTGGGTGGGTACAGTACTACGGTATAAATTGGAATCTAATGTATTTATTCACGCCAAGTTTTGGAAGAGAAGAAGGATGAACGAATGAGATATATTACGATTCACAATTACCACGAGTATTATCCGAAATACCGTACACCCATCATATCGCCCCTCCCCCCCCGAAACCAGCGGGAAAAAAGAAACCCCCCTGCCCTCCCCCAAATCTCATCCACAACATAACCGGTACCCACTTTGCCATGAGAGTAAGTTACGTCAGACACGAGTATGATACCATGAGTATGGGTAGCAACTCGCATATCGCAATCATTTCTGGTCACTCGGGCACGCCGATTGTTCCTTGTGATGATGCTGGGGGGGCGATTGATGGATAGATAGATAGATAGATAGATAGATAGGTAGGTAGGTAGGTAGGTAGGTAGGTAGGTAGGTAGGTAGGTAGGTAGGTAGGCAGAGAGGGAAGGTGGGAGTGGGAGTGGGAGTGGGGCTGTCCAACGTAAGCCGCCATTCCTTGCAAAACTCCGTATGTAGTGCTACGCTGGTGCTGCCGCGGACGGTGGTACGGTACGACGAGTACGATACGAGTATTTGTTGTAGCAAGTGCCGTTTCACGTGATTTGGGTTACGTAATGTATGTGTGTTGCGTAGATAGGGTCGGTACTTGTAATTCATGCGCTGTACGAGTACCGTGGTGGTATGTATGCATACTGACTATCAGAGAATACAGTAATACTCGAGTAGCAGGTCGCTTCCGATCCCAAGAGGGTATATGTAAGCGGGCAGGAATGGGTGCTCGTGCAGAAAGTTAGAATATATATCCACCTTCTTCCTTCCGCCCTTTCTTCCTTCCCCCGGTATCATATCATGCCAGACACTATGATACTTGTACAGTACTTCCCTGCACACATACCCACCTGTTGTGTCCTCGCATTACTACGAACAAACCCCACCCAACGAGGGATCCCGCCGCAGTACGCAACGCACACGGCGCCGACATTCACCCCCCGGATCGGCGGATATAGTGCCGTAGGCGGCTCACTGTCAGGAAGGAAAGGTCCCAGTGAAACGGGCTCTTGAAAATGCAGGCCAATCGCGCAACGGGGTAGCCCCGAATCGGAACTTCGTGCCGGGCTTGTCGGCCGTTTGGACACGGCGTAAACTGGACGGGTAGACCCCGCAGGACTAACGGGGTATACGGCGTGATGAGATGAAGAGATTGGAAGAAGATGAAAAGATGCACGATAACCACGACGGGAAAAAGGAAAAGAAAAAAAGAAAAAAAAACCGGGCGGAAGTGGACGGTGCCAAACCGCCCCACGATCAATACATACAATCTCACCGGTGGCAGAGTGCGTGACCAACCGGCCGGGCGGAATACCCGCAGGGGACACCACAGGAATTGTGCTGCGGGACTTGACAAACATTCTTCGGGAGGGAAGGGAGGGTATATGATAGTACGAGAGGTATGGCTACCGGTACGGCGCAACGGGTTCCGAGAGGCGGTCGGTGTGTGGGGGAAGAGGGAGGATTTCCTTCCCCCCGTGTGAGTAGTCGTGCCGAGCTTTTGATCGAAGCGTCCTATGAGTGGGTACCCAGGTAGGCAGGCGTTTACTGGAGTCTGTTGCGGGATGCTTCTCCCCCCCTTTTTTTCTCCCTTCATAGGGGCGTGCCCTTCTCGTCCGGTGTACTGTACTCGGGTACTGCGCTGTGCAGTGCTGTCAGAGTTGGGTCGCGGGGCGGGGAGGGCTTCGAGGAACTGAGGTCATCCAGTGGAGTTATGGTCTGCGGTGGATTGAGAAGTGCGAGAGGATGAGGGCTATTCAGGGACCGAGCCAAATATATACTGCACTTGATTCGCACCTTGCATTCCAGGGGTAAAAAAAAAAAAACTGCATATCATACCACCATGAACATCCTGCCCTTTCTCGTATACTAGACCTGCATAGTATGCCGCCTGCTCCCTTCCCTTCGCCCACCTCTCGCATGGATGTAAAAAGTAAAGTTTGAGGCATCCCTCATTGTATCCTGTAGGCACCCGTGAAGCCCAAGTCATAGGATATCACTCGAATATATCAACTGTGGGACCCGATTCTTCAAGACTTCAAACATTTACACGTACAACCCGATAGCGAGAATAGGGAAGAAAAGAAGCGATCCACCCATCCACCAACCCTCGCTCCCCCCCCGTATGCCATCTTTCTACGCCATCCCACCCAGCAGATACCTTATCCTGATGTCTCCTACCCACCGATGAAATCCACACAGAAGGAAAAAAAAGGCTAATAATATTCATCGTACTTGTCACCAGCACAAAGCACACAGCGCATGCGAAATGACAAGGGAAGTGCCCATAGGTAATCGCAGAACGACCTCAATCTTAAAGTAAGTATCAAGTGAATAAAATAGAATAAAGTAGAATCGAATAAAAATACTTTGAGAAAAAAGAAGAAAAAAGTCCCCAAACCCACACTCATTTCCCCCTGAACACTCTTTAGACTTCTCATTCAATTGGACTCGGTAGGGTCGTGAATGATAAAAGGGGAAAAAAGAAAGAAGAAAAGAATACAAAATAGAGCAAAGCAAAATCCAACCAATCCCGAGAAATAAGAACAAATGGAGAATAAGTAAAAAGCGAAAATAAGAATTCGGTACATAGACAACGAAAAAGAATATATAAAGAGGAGCAAATTGCAGTGCCCAGTTAGAAGAGGAAGTGGAAGAATGACAAGAGCATAAGAAATGGAACGAGAGTGAGAAAAATATGAAATGGACTGGTAGGAAAGTGGGTTTAACGGCTCCTGTGCATACCCGTGCTTTCCCGTCCTGTCTGGGTGAAGTTCTGGGCACACTCCACATATTTTTATTGTTTGCTTTCTTTACTTTATGGCTGTGGGATGAGGAAGAGAGTTTATAATACTCCACCAGGTAATGTGATGCCACCTTCTCGGCCGCCATATACACTCGCTCCGCTGCCGCCTATGCCTCCACCGGATGGCCCCCCGCCGTTAGAACTACCACCGCCAGAATCAAAGTTGCCGTTTCGTCTTAGCATAAACATGGGCTTCCTTCCTTCTCTATCCAGCTGCTTGAATAATATGAGTGGTTTCTCCTCAAGACCCAGACATCTTTCCTGATCACCGTGAACAATATAAAGTGCATACTGTCTCCAGTTGGCTTGGATGTTGTACCGTTTGAGAGCTGCGGGTAAAACCTTGTAACAGGGATCTTCCATGGATACTCGAAACGACTTAAAAATTTCGACTGACGATGAGGAATTGCTTGGTGTTGATAGCGGGTTGGGTTCTTCATAGTCAGATCGGGGTGGGCGAGTTCGGGGTGGCTGACCATCGGCGGGTCTGTGGGTAGCTGCAGGCGCATTCATGCCACCTAGGTTGGAGTTATTTAGAGGGTTACCTACACCAGTCCCGGGTACATGATATATTGTTGATGGTGACGTCGGTGAGGGGATGTTGCCGGGTGACTGAGAATTCTGCAGGTTTGCTATCGTAGCATTCCCATTCGTCGCGGTCGGCGGTGGCTCGTAATCGGTTCGTACATTCTCAGGATGTGTAGAATGCGTGGGTGATGGGTTCTTGGGTGTTCCAAGGATGAGTTTCTTCATCGAAAATTTTCTTGACAAACCCCTCCCCACCGATGGCGTGGGCTGTAGGCTTGAAGACGCATTGCTATTAAAGGGAGGGTCCTGTACCTGATCCCTTTCCCGATCTCTCTCTTCTCTATCCCTATCTCGATCCCGTTTATCGCGTTCCCGTCTATCTGTATCCCGTTCCCGGGGCTGAAGAGGTTCAGGCGTATATCCAATAGGCGTATTCAATCCTTGTGGTGTGGGTAATGCCTGATTCTTGTCTTTGAGCAACCGCCATACTGGAAGAAGCTCCTCCCTCAGCTTTGTAATCCCCTTTTGCAATTCCCTCAACTCGCCCTCAGTTTGCGAAATTCTCTCATCCCTCTGCCGTATTATCCCAATCAATCGTTGGATGTCATGCTGTGTAGCAGACTTTTCGGTATCTTCGACGTCGGCGGCTGCACACACACAAAACAAAAACAAAAGTAGTCCACCAATCAGCGCCACACACAAAGGGGGGGGTTTTAAAAAAAAATATCGAGCAAAAAATAAGCCCGGATCGAAAGCAAAGGAGCAACTTACAAACTGGCACATAATCACCAGTGTCGATGGATACACCATGGGCAATCTTGATATTGTAGACATTTTTTAAGATGGTAAGCCTATGTCCAACACTTTGCACGCCAACATCCCGTAACTCTTCGTGATCGAGATGGACTAGGACCTGGCCGTCAATTTCGTTATCTGCATTGACTGTCAGTTGCTGCTCATGCCTGCAACCCAGTATCCTAATTCCTGCGACTCATTGTAACTCATCACAGAGGGCCCGGGAAGGGATGAAGGGATGAAAGGGTTTACCGAGAAACGAATCGCCGTACTGATCCAATACTAGCGAGCGTATGAAGCCAGCAACATCTTCTGCGTCCCATTCTAGGATATGGCGATCACTCATATCCCTATTGTCCATTTCGTGGTAGTGAGGCTGATGGAACGTGGGGGTATGTTGATCTCCATCCCTGGATGGAATGTCGGAGTCAGTGGGAGAGGATGGTTGTTGATGATGACCCGGAGACGGCATCTCTAATCCTGCTACCGATGGGAACTGAGAGGGAGCTGTCGTTGACTGCGAACAGCGGTAAGGGGAATCGAAGCTAGGCGGAGGAGGGGCTGCCGAAGCAGGAAATTGAGGCTTGGAGGCACCAACGTTAGTGGGAGATGCGATGGGAGAATAGCCAACTGCTTCCCAAAGCGTGGATTGGTCCTCGTACGGACGCGAGAGACGGGCTTTCGGCTTTTGTTGATCCACCTTGGGTGTTCGTCTGTTGAGTTAGGAGGAAGTGGTCCGGGCTGTCATTCAAAAGCAGGGTAAGGCCGCGTTGCAGGAGGGAGCAGGGAGGTGGGTAGGATAGCAGGTAAGGGAGAGGCGGTCGCAGATGCGTTCGGTAGGGTTAGCTTGTTGGTAGTCGAAGTAGGGTAGTGTGGTGGTGGGCGAGAGTGGGTAGT
This sequence comes from Tuber melanosporum, assembly GCF_000151645.1. Classification (NCBI taxonomy): domain Eukaryota; kingdom Fungi; phylum Ascomycota; class Pezizomycetes; order Pezizales; family Tuberaceae; genus Tuber; species Tuber melanosporum. The sequence goes on along the minus strand of NW_003299114.1, from coordinate 368,460 downwards.
GGTAATGGTCTGTGTGGTGGCGGATGGAGGCTTGTAGGGGGGGGGGGGAACTTGGAAAATGTTCGTGCAAAAAATGTGTGGACAACTCTAACAGGCAACAATGCCTAATACTGCACCGGTATTAATGATTCCCGGCTCCTCAACAAGAACGGCATTCGAATGGGGGCAGAAGAAAGATTTGATAACAGATATCATAGAAAGGAATCAGTATGTGTAAACAGATCCGGGAAAACAATAATTTCTCATGACACCCACCCACTGTTAAAGATTTGAAGATTTTCCAGACCCGGGGTCCTTCGACAGGGGCGGCGATCGTGATGGGGGGGGTGGGAAAGGAGCGGCGGAAAAAAAAGGAAGGTGTGGCTCCTGCTCCTCCCTGGCTCCTTAAATGCCGAGAGTGTGGACCATTTCTCTTTTTTGGGACAGTAAGAGATCATTTTTGGACTTATGATGGGTAAAAATTACGCCAAGCCCGAAAGTATTGCTCCAAAGGCCCCAACCAACAATCCTTCGGGGAGAGACATGGTTAAATGGTGTCTCACTGGGATTTAGGAGGAAAAGCATTCTTCCGCGAGAAGGGTAGAAGTAATTATGATATATTGGTAAACTAAAGTTAGGCACTGGCCCGGGACATTTATGCACGCTTCCTCCTCAAGCCAAGGTTATCAATCAGTTAAGGGAAATCATCATAATCATCATAATCACATCCATAAGTCATGAATCAACACCACCGGTATCTGCCAGCTGCTGTCGTCCTGTCAATTCCCAGAGCCACACCTGCGCGCGGGGCTTATCTAACCCCCGCCACTACAATGACGACCCTCTCCATCACCGCAACCATCATCTCGCCCCTCCGGGGTAGGGCTATTATCATATACCATTGAAGCGAATCGTTGAATTTTTGAAAACACACATTGATGTTCACTGCATTCCTCGTGTATTGTACAGTACCAGGAGGATTTAACTGACAATGTTTGACCCGACGATACCCTCCTTACCATGCTCCAATTCCAACTCCAGATAAACTTCCCCACCGTTGACGTGCAACTCACCTCGAAGAGCGCAAAAGAGTTCTCATTCACGCCGGCACCGAGAAAAAAGATGAGCCATTTTTAAACAAAGGCACTTGACCAGGCGGGACCGGATGCTGGCACCAATGACGTTTTCCTAGCATGAACTATCACAAAAAACCAATGAGCTTTGCCCATTCACCTACCCATTCATCCATCCATTCATCCGACGAGTTATCCATCCACATACCGACCTGACCGAAGCAGAATAAAATAATACGGTATCGTTGGTGGTGTTTCTAATTCTACAGAGTAAGAAGTCACATGCTAGCTAGTCTAATATATCTCTTGTCGATCCGATATGTGCGCCAAGGAAGGTTATGAATCAGTATTTACACCACTGGAGAGGGGCATCCCGCATAGAATCAACACACCGAGACACTTGATGTCTGGAGAAAGGGTTGTTGATTTCCATCACTACTTTAGTTGCCCATTTACGAGCAGAAAGTATCCAGAAATCTTGGCACGGTTTGGGACCAGGAAATGTCGATACTTTTTGGAAGTGCAAGTACCGTATGATATCATCCTCTACAACCATCCATGTATTATATGCAGCGCCCTGAGGGGCAGAGCCACGAGCACTCCAATCAGATGTCATAACCAACCCCGCCCAAGCCCAATGTGCCATACGAGTAAAGAATCATGGTGACAGCCAGGTCTGTTACCACAAAAACCTGCACCATTAGTCTAAGTCCGGGCCCGCTCAACCCCACCAAAGATCCCGCACGAATCGCAAAACATCCAGTCACATAACCAAAACGAAACGAAAGACTACGATCAAAGCAAGACAAACCCAAGTATCCCCATCCTACCCAGCGCAGTTATGATATACCCATGCATCTTCCCGGATTGGATCTGTCCCTTCGCAGAGCCTAGGTCAATCATTTGATCGAGAAACGGCGTATGGCCGTGTAATGCAGGTTTCCTTGGCTAACGCACGGGCTAGTGGAAGCCCGTTGTATACGGTAGGCAAGGCCTTTCACCCCCTCCCGAACGTGGGATCGTGATACTTCCCCTGTAGGTATGCGCGGTCGTGCTAGGATTTTGAAGCTTGAGCAGTGGGTTTAAAGTTAGGTGTTTCGAGTGATAAGTGGTGCTTGGATGGAGGGGGGGCAAGGGGAGCGGATGTTTCTGGGAGTCTTGGCTAGGTGGGTGGAGGAGGTAAAGAGCTGGAGGTTTTATTACGGTTGCTCTGTCCTTACTACGATACTATCCACATCAAGTGAGAGGATGGATCTGATAGCCTAGCTTGTGGAAATTGCTCGAACTAGCGAGCTTTGATACTTCCTAACTCCTCCCTTAGTCCATCGCCCACGCTCATACCCGAGCGACCCGGTACTCGTACCAATAGAGGTCGTTTGGTCTCTAGGTAGAGGCCAAGACACACGGAAATTGCGGTTTTTAATGCTAATATATATCTCCATAGAAGATACATACCTTGGGGCCTAGCATTTGGAAAAGAAGATTAAAAGGATTCAGCATGTCTGAAGTACTTGTATGATATATATTTGTTTCGGTTTTTTTCTTTTCTTCTTCTTGAGTTCGTACAGAGAGGTGGGTGTTGAGCTAGGCAATGACTGTTGCAATGTGCCAGTACCCTGGTCTTGGCAGGTACCTTCAAGGGAAAGACCTCACTACAATCTTCACTTGGGGCACCACGAAACCAGACGAGCAACAAGGGTATGATACAGTATTTGGCGGGCATAAAAGTGAATTCCTTAAAGCAGAGTAACAAAAATTTAGTTGTTACTGATCCCTGTTCGTCATTCGCCCTGCTACTGTACGGGTACGGTACTTCGTGCCACCCCCCCCCCGGTGAAGACTCTATCATATTCTGGGTGAATGGATGGAAAAAACCCCACACTTTTTCGGGCGGGTATGATACAATAGTATTGTGTAGCGAATCGCTTTTTGAATCCTTCTTAGACTGTTTCCGCCCATGGTGATTCCTTTGCTTTTGGTTTGTTTTGGCCCCTGTCCGGTCGCCGGGATGGCCTTTATTGGTGGTCACTATTTAGACCTCTTACGGTGCATCCTGGGCATTTTAAGCATGTTTAGGGCTTTGTAGAGCTCAGAGGGAAAGTGGTAAAAGCTTAACTTAGCCCTTGCATGTATCATACCTGCCCGATTAGTATAACTACGGTCTGTGAGCCCACTGCTTTGGTATAACTTTGTAAAGCGGCTGGGATGTTCTTGTGGGGGATCCTAGCCGTTTCTTGTTGAAATATTGGTTTTCAACAGCTACCCGTAGAAGGGCCGCAAATTTTGGGTGCGTGGAGCCAGTGATATGGCGGGGCGATGTCGGGGGCGCCGTAGCTGGAGTGTGTAGAGATTCCGGACACCAAGAGCGCACACGAAGAAATCAAAGACCACTCCAGTAGAAGATGCGGGTGGGCGCTGAAGATCACTATTATGAAGCTTGGAAGATCTCGCGGTACGGTATTCTATTCTAAGGCTTGTCCTCAAACCCTCGAGAGCACTTCTGCTAAGCCGGTAGAGGTTGTTGTAATCTGCTATAGGGTTTGAAGGGATGCATGATTGACACCAGAGATGGAGAATAAAGATATTGGCCGGGTGCTGGAGGTAAGGATATGGTGTGCCAGAGTAATTGCCAAGAGGGAGTAGTTACCCCTTGTTCGCTCACAAGAGCAAATCTTGAACATAACTTAAATCAGGATCCTTGCTTGATTGAGCAAGCACACTTAGCCTTTAACAAGCACACTTAGCCTTTAATTTTCAACCACGCATCTTCGACCGTAGAAGGTGAGTGAGATGTTCCCAATATCCGTGAACGGCCGAATCCAAACCTTAATCACCTTGGAGGAATGTCAGATATAACTTTGTCTAACCAGTTCCCGGAAACAGCTTGCCAGTGACCTCCTCGACCAACCCCTCTGGTTCAAAGCTAGGATGAGATCGGCCTCCGCAATGGTTGTAGGGGAAGCGCATCCTTAATCCAATTGCTACCTACAATAAACTAACCCCTATCCCTGGGTGTTCTAAGCTCACCCAAGGGGCCTTATCATACAACCCTGATGGCGCTGTGGCTTCGATTCACTTTTTTGTCTAGGCAAGGCATCTCCCAGGGCGTTCCGCCTTGCAGGCTGAATGTGAAAACGAAAGTTGCTTGCAGTGGTGTAACGAGTGAGAAACCATGAGATCCGTCCATTTCTCCTAACACGCTTGAGAGATACCGATGTCTGGAAAATCGGTTCATCGAATAGTGCAAAAAACGTGCTGACAACTTGGTTGCAAATACTTAGTATCGGACCCGACAGCTTTCCGAAACAGGGAGGAAATTGGCCAAGCTAATTCCCCCTAATGACGCTTTCAACTCCTTCCGGAAAAGAAAAAGAAAAAAAAGCCCAAGATGGAAATAATACTCCTGCTTTTCCTTCGAAGCTCACGGGGTTGGAATTATCGGTTTATTCGGTTCAATAGCTTTTCGCGGAATTGGGTTATAGATTCGGGAGCATGGCCTTAATTTTGTATGATACATGTCAGGCGAATGTGATGGACAGACCGGGGCTATTTATCCAGGTATCCTCGTTGCTTGTATGTGTTGTGAAAGTTCGCCTGCACACTGGACTTGGATAGTGGATATTTATGCGCAGCAATGCTCCCAGAGCTTCTCAGGCTAATATCTAAGGAGCGTAGCGAGGTTGCCTCACATGGCTTGGTACAGTACTGTACTTCTACAGCGTAGCACGGCCCGATAGACTAGCTGAGTGATAAATCCAACTTCTGACGTTTACGTTGGCTTTAGTTAACTTGCAACAGTGCTACGGTGTATTGCGTCTTGTCTTGTAATTGAACCTCGTATCATACTGGGGCGTCCAACCCCTCCCCCCCCCTTTGGATAGGGGGGCAAAAACATGGCGAAAAACTGACCCCCGCAGCCTCAAGCTCAATTATTCCAGTAAATACAGCATATCCTCAGGTCCTATAATCTCCGGATTGAACAAGAAGCTGATCCGGAGCTGGATATTGTTCATGATGAGCTTGATGGAGAATATGTTGTTGGGGATGTAGATTGAAGGGTAAAAATCCTACTTTAGGTTTTATATGTCTCATGTTGTGTGACTTGCCTTGACTTGGCCATTTAAGTTTTTACGGTAGCTGATTCCCTACTCTATCGTTACCGTCCGTCAGCGCTGACACATCACTGACGGGGCGAGGAATCTCCAATCGTGATGGCAGGTTTATGGATGTGAGTCTGCCAATCCCCCCCCCCCCAAGTGTACCTTAAACATTGGACTTAGGGTACTGTAGGGCGGTTTGGGTGATATAAGAGACCCTGGATTTATTGCTTCTGCGTAATTGCCGGAGGCATTATATTGGAGTGTTGGTTGGTTGGTCGGGCGTGGACGTAGGGAGGCAGCTTAACATTAGGGTCATAATAATACATTATTATGGCATAACTGAAAAATTGCGCGCCGCATACCTTTGTATATGGCGGTGGTGAGAGAGCACGTACATCGATCTAGCAGGTGATAACTATTGACAAGGAGAAAAAGAATAATGTATCATATGATAAATCAAACAGGAAGGTGGCAGGTGGCGAGCACGAGATGATCAATCCAAGTCCGTAATCCCCATAAACTCCTCCCCCTCCTCCCCATCACTATCCCCACCGCCCCAAGCCTGCACTTTCCGCCTCTTACTCCCCTCAACAGCCCCCCTCTTTCTATTCTCCCTCCTCCTCTCATAGCCACTCTTAGTACTGATCCTCCCTTCCTTCCCATCAGCCGCCTTGCTCCTCGCTTCAACCCCCCTTTTCTTCAGCCGTTCCTTATCACTCTTCCCAACCTTCGGCAGCGCATTTACCAACCACTTCCCCTCCCCCTTCCCCCCTTCACCTCCCCCTTGAGCCTTAGCAATAACCCCCGCAATCCCCTTCACAAAGCGCACATCCCCCTCTGTAAAATACGTAATTGCCAGCCCCCCCTGCACCCCACCACTCCTTCCCATGCGTCCAACACGATGAATATAACCCGCAACAGACGTCGGGATATCGTAATTAATGACACACCTAACACCCCGAAAGTCCATCCCGCGGGCAAGTAAGTCCGTTGTGACAAGCACCCAAATCTCCCCTGCTAAAAAGCGACCCATAACCTCCGCACGCGCAACGTCCGAGAGCTCCGCGTGCAGTACCGCGATCCGGCCCGGGGTAGGTAGGTCGTAGAGGATCTCTGCGACGAGCGCTCTCGCCCGTGGGATCGTCTGCACGAATATTAAGGCGGGCGGGTGGAAGGAGGTTGTGAAGAGCTGGCGGAGGGCCAGGAGCTTGCCGGGTTCGGTTGCGGTGTAGGTTAGCTTTTGGGTGATGTTCTGGATTGTGGTATCTTTCAGGCCGACAATCAGGCGGATAGTGGGTGATGAGGAGGGGGGAATGTGTTGCTGGCAGAGGGTCTCGGTGGAAGAAGAGATTGTCGCACTGAAGAGGGAGGTGCGGAGGTGCGGAGATTGTAATTGTGTCCAGATCCCAAGTGTTTGTGCGCGGAAGAGGGGGTCCAGGAGAATGTCGGCTTCGTCCAAGATTAACCTAGATACTGAGGACCAGTCGGTCTTCTTCTCTTCCATCTCGTCCCCCTCACCGGGGGAGGGGGAGCATGAGGTGGAAGCCTCAAGAGAATGTAACAAAACCGCCGGCGTTGACACCACAACCTCACTCTTAACCCCCTCACCACCCTTCTTCAACAACGCTACACGCACCCCAGTACCCAAAGCCAGCTTCTTCCCCTCATTCACAATCTGACTCGCCAATTCCTTCGTCGGCGCCACCACCACTACCCGCACCTTCTTCCTCTTCCCCTCCCCCCCCCCCTCATCACCTTTCCCCTGCGCGAGTATCCAGTCCAGGACCGGTACCATGAACGCCACCGTCTTCCCGCTTCCTGTCGGCGCGCAGCAGATCAGGTTCTCACCACGCGAGATCACGGGCATCGCACCCATCTGCACTTCTGTCGGGACACGGTACCCCTGCGCTCGGATGTTGCGGTGCAGGCGTGGGGACAACTTATGCAGGTGGGTGAATGAAGTTAGGGGTTGGATCATTAATGCTTCCTTCTTCTTCTTCTTCTTCTTTCCCTCTTCTTCATTAGCATTTGTAGGTTCCATAGGCGTAAACTTTAATTTATGCTTCCTCAGTAAGGCCCTTATCTCCTCCTTCCCTAGTACCGGCGGCTCACATAGGCCTAATTCTTCTTCTCCCTCATCATCGCCTCTATCGTTATCGCTCTTATCCTCATCGTCGACGTTGTCATGAGAGCGCTTGATACCAGCGTTAAAAAAGTCGAGCTCTTTCGGGAGTGCGCCGGAGGAGGATACTGAAGTTGTGGTGGTGGGGGTGGTGGTGGTAGTGATGGCGGATTTACTTGCCCTCGCGTTTGCAGCCGCAGCGGCGGAGCCAGCGCCCTTTGCGAATGTGGTCGAGCGGGTTAGTAGGCGGAATATATCCGCCATTGTGGATTTGTGGGGGTGGTGGTGGTAGTGGGAAGAGTGTGGTGGTAGAAGTAATTTACTCGTATGATAGCATTAGCCGGCGGATGAGATTAGAGAAAAAAAGGTCATGCTGCCAAGACGGGAGGTTCCGGGTCATGGGTGTCACTCGGAGTGGGTTGTAAGCTTCAAACCCCAGGTTGGTGGTTATGTAGTGAGGTGACTGGGAACCCTGGGGAACAGTATTTGAACGCAATAAATTAGGCCTCAATACCCGGACCACTGCTCTTGGATCTTGATACCATTTTTGCACTTCTTGTGGGAACCCACAAGGAGTTTATATTTTCTCAATTTATCGTACTACGGTAAGTCTTGCGGTCAGCCTGCTCCAAGTCTAAACACTCTTGCTGAGCCCCCTGGCAGCCGGGTATGACCTCATCCAAACACGACCACAGAAACCCATCTTCAAAGAGATAAAAGAAAGCCCCTTTACTATCACCTGAAAACCTGGAATCCACCGCCGCCGCCACGATATAAGCCCGCAAAAACGAATGAACGTAAAAGTAATGCATCCAAGAAACACATAAGCACCCCTCAAAAAATAACCCCACCCCCACCCGCCGGCCTTCGAATGACCCACTCCCCGCTCAAACTCCCGTTCACCGCACCCGTCTCCGAGAGCCCTTCGTTCCCCCATTCATCCACTGCCACCGCCGCTTTGCCCTTCCCGTCCTCCCTCCCGCCCCCCCCCTTTCGATTTCTACTCCCGCTACCACCCTTCTCCCAGAAATTCGACCTAACTTTTCCAAACGCCGGGTCGTAAGCATAGCTACTCCGCACCTTTCTCCCACCATTTGTAGTTTCCTGCGCCAACAACTCCGGCACCGCAATTCCCAATTCTGCGGCCAACAGCTGCTGATCTTTATCACCCCAAGCACTAAAGTAGTTCCCTTCACGTCTATCGAGAGCGGGAACGAGCGATAGGCTAAGCCAATTCTTGCGCAGCCAGATGACGACAGTTTCTTTAGCTTCATGGAGGGCGTCGGACTTATTCGGCGCGATAGCTTTCTCCAATTGTCGGATGCCGCGGAATACCCGGGGGCAGTTTTTCTGGTTTATGGTCTTTGGGGATGTTGCTCGGGCGATCAGGTCGTGGATTCCAGGTTTCGCGATTGTGGTTGCTTTAAGAACCGTAGAGATTGGACCGGTGATCTTTGAGCTATCGAGCTTATCCGCGGCTATGAGAGCGCCGTAGTCTAGTAGTGGGTCAATGATCTTCCGGTGCCAGTCTTCTTTCAGATCCGACGTGGCGACAAGGGAAGCAAGTTCATGGATTCTCAGGTAAATTTCCACCATCTTCTGCTCGCTGGCGGACATTTCCTTGCGGACCTTGGTGGCAAGGGCGGTGATTACTACATCGCTGCATTTCAGCAGCGGCCTTTTCCAGAGGTCCTTAATGCCCCGGCTACTACTGAGCAGGTCCAGGCCTTTGTTGAAAATCCAGGTATCCGAGACTTCACAATTGTTTACCTGATCTAGCACGTAGGGCACAATATGCGCACAGCTTGCGCCAACACAAGTGAACTCATGCGCCATCCGAACAACCGAGTAATGGGCCCAATGTTTGAGATCAGTAATCTGTAAGAAGTCCGCCGCACGCACAATCTCAAAGAGCCGATCGATGATCTCAACGGGGGGGCTCTTGGTTCCCGCCGCATTGTACAAACTGCAATCCGGAGACCCGCCGGGAGAGACGGGAGAGCTATTCATGTGCTTGTCGAGCTCGTAGTTCCCGAACATGGACCACAGCTCCGCGTCGTATACATACGAAATGACAGCCCACAACCCACAATTCGTAAACTCCTCCGTGTAGAACGTAGCCTCGGTAGCGTGAGCATCACGAAACGCAGAACTGAACTGCGTCTTGAAGTATGCTATACGAATGGGCAGTAAGAAACGGTGCACCTTCGCCGAGTGGACCGGCATTTCGTCCCCCGGTTCTCTTAGATGAATAGTGAAATCCGGCACTAAAACTTCCGGGAGTCCGGTGCTCAATACCGGTTCTTGGAAAACTGCATGAGGTCCCTCCGCTTGCGGATACACGTCGTTCATGGCCTTCCACAACCCCGCCAAGGTCTCCTTCGTGTAGCATTTTTCCAAAATACCCTCAATAATACACTCCAGATCCTTGCCCTCGGGGACGTGGACATTTCGTCCGTCGCCTTCACCGAAGTCCGTGTGGAGTTTATTTCCCGCTGCTATATAGAAGAGAGGAGAGTAAGTGCGGTGCTCATCCCCATCGGAAAAGATGAATCTTATGTCTCCATTTTCGGAGGCATCTTTCTGGAGCCGGCTGAGGTGGGACCTAAGCCCGTCAGTTCCACCCATGAAATCGTACGGGAAGACATCGTAAACTTGGAAATGCGGTTTTGAGGACCTCATGGCGAGAGAGGTTCGAATGGGGGATATGGTGATCGTACCATAGGTTGGGGGATTTAAGAGTAGAAGAAAGAGAGGATGGGTTAAGCGTAGCAAGCCCTGAAAAAGGACAAGAGCTGTACCGGTATGATACTTGTACTTGTTAATGAGCGCCTGCCGGTCTGACACAGGCCCTAAAAGGCACAAGCCTCATGAGAAGACAATGGTAGGGTAATAAGCCTGCATAGAGCCTTCTCTTGCAACACAACCCCGAGCCTCAACTCAACCCCAGTATCCTGACCCCCATTCCATGATCAGACGTCAACACTCAATCACACTAGGAATCCCAACTATGATACCAGTATTCTCAACCAAAAACACCGTCACCGTTGCCACAATTGTCAAACCCTCCCATTGTGCCGGATGGCATCTGTGAGATGACGTCTGTGAAAGCACCAGCCCGAACTCACAGAGCCCCACAGAGCCGCACAGAGCCGCACAGAGCCGCATACCGTAGCTTAATTTTCGCAAAAGGTATCATATTTATTTCACAAGAAGCCAGTCCGGGAACCATGCCCCACGCATCACTGGCGGACGATAAATCAAAACCCACAGACCAGCAAAAAAAAGATACCATGCCATAATATCATATTATCACATTGTGACCTTCGCTTCAACTTTTAGCAATCTTGTACTAGCTAGACAAACCGCATCAGGAGAATTAAGATGCAGGAACTTCGCGAACATGTAAGCAAACATGAATAGGAAAAAAGGTACAAGAAGAAAGAGAGGAAAGAAAGAAGAGAAATATAAAAATAAAGTGAAAAGCTAGCACAAAGTTATTCTCCCAATGGCATCCCCTCAGCTTCATTACAAAGCGACCTCCAGTTATCTGCGTGCAGTTCAGCGTATTTCACGCGCTCTTGACTCCAGTCTTGGTGCAATCTATTGCGATTATTAGCTACGCTCCCGGTGCCTTAATCCAAAAGGCGGAAGGAAGAGGGAACAAACCTAGCAACATGATACTGACTATTCTGGAAATAAACCAATTCATCCCTAATGCATTCCTTGATCAGGACTCCTCTAGCATGCTGGTCGACAATGCTCTTCTTGTCTCTACTAATGCTCTCTTGAACCTTCTCCTCTTCTCCCGGCTTTCCGGGTTCCGTGCGGTGGCGAAGCATTTCGAGTTTGGCCTCATTCTGCTTGATTCTCCGCTCGAGTTGAGGGATGTTGTCTACAGCGTAGCGGTCCTTGCGTTCGAATAGTTCGCGCATGCTAATGAGGCAGTCGCGTTGGCGCTTGAGGTCCTCGAGGACGCCTTGGTCCCAGGCCTTTGTCTCATCTTCGATAAGGGATTGTGATTGCGAAAGATGCTTAGCAACTGCTGTCAGTCCATCATTAAGTAATGGGATTTCGCTTGTGTCGACGGCATAAGTAGCTTCGGAGACGTCGGTCAGAGACCGAAGAGCACCAGAGAACCTCATGTAATCTGCTGCAATGCCCTCCTGACGTTTCTCAAGACGTTCGACAAGATTGCACAGCTGGATGTAAATCTCGGAGGACTTACGCAGCCCACTGCGAACCATATCGAATGTGTTCTCCAGGTTTTGTGGTAGACGCTCCTCAAGCCCAGGAGGAAGGGCCTTTCCAGAAAACTCCTCCTGAACCGAAAGGTTGGCCTGCTTGCGCCAAACGGACAGCTCCTGTTGCTTATTTTTTTAGCACGCCCATGATTTTTCACAAATCGCAATAGCCAACGACATTGTCAGTGAGTGTAAGGGTACATACCGTGGGAACCGTCAAAAACATAATCACAAGCTGCTCCTGCGAAAGGACCGGGTGACGGACAATTGCATTGGCAAATCTGGATAGTCCTCTCCTACGGCGCTCTAGGAATGCCGCATCGGCTGAGAGATAGTGCCCATTAACTACGCGACCGTGAATAACGTTATTTCCGCTTCGATACGAAACCACAAACAGACCCACAAACAACATCTCAAGGTAACTGGAACTTACCAGCCAACCGTTTAGGGGGCAATAGAGGTAGCTGCCGAAACGGGAACCGTTTATGAAGGCAATCCAATAACCTGCACGTAGCGGGCGTCAGACCATCTCCCGGTAAATCATGGATGGTGACTTACCAAACAAAGTCACTATATCGCCTAACAACCCTACTCTGTCTCCTCGCACTTGCAATTTGGTAATTACGATGCTGGAACATAAACATCCCCTCCTTCTCTGGCAGCACAGTCACAGTGACAACCTCCTCCGGACCTCTTGGAACCCTCATCCTTCCCAACCCACCACCATCAGACCCAGTAATAGTAGGCGCAGAGCCATTCAGACTATTTCCACCCAGGCCACCGAACGAACCATGCCTCTGTCCCCTTCCAGGGTTCGACTCCCCGAAAACAGCAGACTGGTTATAAGTGCTCCCCCCAAGCGAGTCTTGTCTCTGAGGGGCATCGTAAACCCCCCAAGACGAAGCGGATGTCCGACTTGCATCGCTCTGTCTAAGGGCAGAATGGATATCATCAGGCTCATGATCCCCATCACCTATATGCTGTATGGTCTGAGAGGGGCGAGAATAAGCGGAGTGATTACTATCAAGAGAAGGATCCGTGGGTGGCATTCCAAGCGTAGACGCAGATGGCGTATATTCAAAAGTATTTCTCTCCGTAGGAGGGGTCGGCTGACGGTTGCTTCCACTGTTATCTATAATAGCTACCCGATTGTCCTGTTGGTTGACGTGATCATGGTTTTCGTGCATCTCAGGACTCCCCCACGGATCTGATTCAGCGCCAAATATGCCGGCTGCGTTTCTCGGGCGGGTCGGAGCAGTGCTTATAGGAGTGGATTGTTGGCGATGGACAACTTTAACGGGCGTGGTTGAGGTAGGGAGATCCTGGGCTGATTGTGAATGGTGTGGGGGAGGAGCAACGGATTGGTTGATCGAAGATGCAATAGAAGTGGTCGGAGTCTCAATAGTCTTCGAGAGGTGGGGACGACGAGACTTAGCTAAGTCTGGTATGGGCAAATCTAAATCCAAATGTCAACATGGCACTTTATTCTTTCCTTCCTACTGCCAGGCTGCAAGGGATAATACTCACTCTTCCTCGAGTCGTCCACCCCGTCGATAGTGACTTCTTCACCTTGCTGCTCCAATCCAACCAGCGCCAGCAAAACGTAAAATTCCTCACGACCGATGCTTTGTTTTCCGCCTTTTATCAAAATGCTCAAAATTCTGTCCTCGATGCCATACCCATCGGCATCAGCTTCCTTGAGTACCTGCTTCACACCAGCCAAGGCAACCCCGCCTCCAGGGCTTCCAAATTGATCCGAAAACGACTCGTAAAGGAAATCGTATCTCTCGGGAATATTCGCATTCTCTTTCGTGAGTAGCGTCTTTGAAATGTCCGTAGGAGCACCGCGCCGGGCCGTGGGAAGCCCAGCCGAGTTCCAGGCACCAGCGCCAGAGTCATCAAACAGCGAACCGGGTGCGGACTCGAATTCTTCATCCGCAAAGAGAGAAGAGCGAGAACGACCTGGGGGGGAATCACCAAATAGCGACATGGTTGCTAGCGAGGAGAAAAGAGACAGAGAGGAGAAGAACAATACCGGTAAGTTACGAGCTCGCAACCCGGGATTACTTGCACTGCTCGTTGCACCCGCCCTGCTGCCCCCCCCCAGTCCAATCAGCAGCCAGCCATCCCGGAACTGTCCCAATTTGGAATACCTGATACCGGTACGGTACGTACCGGGTCAAAACCCTCGCTTGAGTAAAAGCCATAAAACTCACCCCGTTCCCAGAACTACGCATGCGCATGGCACATCACTCACACCAAAATACTATGATAACTGTAAAAGCCCGTTGCGGCACAAGTGCCTACCTGTAAGCCAACAGCACCGCTTAAATTATAGCTTAAATTTAACATGAACTTCGCTATGCTCAACTTGGCCCCAAAGTGAAAGAGAGCTCAGTTGAGTGACCGTATCAGCACCATATTGGTGCTTCGCTACTACACTCGATAAAATTCTGCCAAGGGTAACAGATATCTTCAGATATCTTCCTCGGGTTCCCGCCTGGAACATGCGAAGAGAAATCGAAACAGCCCCGATAGGTTCAAAGCATTAAGAGTAGTAACGAATGCTGGGAAACCCCCCCCCCCCACCACTCGATATGTCCTAAAATATAGATAAATTGCTTTCACGTTAACAATTATCATTGTGCTATCAGGGCATTTTCTCCTACAGCTTCAGTACCAGCGTGATTATTGGGATGAGGAGTACTTGGGGAATCACATAGTGGAGAAGAGGCTATGGGGAAAATTATCCCCCCCCTTTTTTTTTCGATCCAACATGTCAGGTTAGGCACAAGTTACATAACTATTCGAGAATATCAGTCTACACCCTGGCTCTGGACCAAGTTCCGCACCCAGCTCTCTTTTGAACCCCATGGCTAAAATCAAGACAACATACCTACAATGTCAGCATAGCAATGGATGGTATTGGCGCAAACGCTAGTATTCCTTCCGATCGCTACCAATCCATATAATTATGCACCTGTCCGAAGAAAAAAATCAAAAATCATAGCAATCATGCTCCATCACTCGGGGGGCTCAGGGCTGGAAATACGGGTATCGGAAGTATTCACCCCAACGCGATGGAAAGTACATGATATGTCCTCTCTCTACAAACTTATCCCCTTCCAAGAAATTCCGGCTTCCACCTTTTCCACTATGGCAAGACTTCGAATTCGCCCACATACCGTAGACTATAAACTCGTTCGATCCACCATCTAGGATCTGGTCCAGATCCATCAGAAACAAAAAACTCAGAGAAAGAACAGTGCCATCCATATGGAGTATAGCCTGGGGAGACAGAGCTTACGGGATCTACTAGCATTCGCTATTTTGTTAACCTGATCTGCTAAGCCCATTGTGGTTTAGGAAGTGATTTCTGCTGACATCCCCGATGGTGGATTTAACGAGTTTATACAAGTGCGGTAGACTACTAGTTCAACCAACGATGGCGGCGATAGTGGAATTCAACCACAGAACTACTCGTGGACAACCGTCCAGCTGCTCGGCAAAGGTTTATTTCATTCTTTTCCATATATCTTTGGTATTGGCTGCAGCCAGCTCACTCCAGCCGTAGGGTTTCAGGGACCGCGAGCTCCAAGTGAGTAAAAGGGTTAGAGATCTAACAACTCGTGTCGGGGCGGGGTTCATCGGCGTGCTTGGGGTGGGATCTCCCTTCTCCAGTGGCAGATGGGGCTGGTTGGGTCAGCTCTGGTGGCGTTCCTTGGAGTAAGGTTTCCGTGCATTCGAATTTTCACTGATGCTGAAACAAGGGCTTGTATCATGGTTCGCCGGGTATACATGCAATTGAGAGACTCGCAGATAGATACATTCCATGGATTGTTGATAGTCTTGATTCTGTTCCCGCAATGCAGTAGTATTAATACGAGCCGCAAAAGAATTATCGTACTCCATAGCATGTTGCTGATACATTATTCTCAGAGAACCAAAGACGCCTCTAATCCTGTGAAGAAGGTCAAGAGAATAGCGGGGGCGCGGTGCAAGAAACTACGAACGAGACCATGTCAAGGGGCCCGACGAACTAACAAGTGGGACAAGCAGTGCCGGAGAAAGTGGTGCGACGACGATCACGGTATCATACCGTATAATACTGTACAGTAACTCATGGAAACCCACCACTTCCACGCTGTTTACGTAATCGAGATGTCCAACAGACCCTGCAGCAAACTTCGGGGCGTCATCAGCACATCAACGGTAACCCTATCGGAGAGGTTGGTTCTTGTTTCTTGCTATGATACCGGTTGCGGAGGGAACGGCTGAATTCTCATCCGCTCGCTCCAGCATACGAGTAGTGTCGTGGTAGGGTTCGGGTTTCATCTTGCTAAGCCAACTAAAATTTCTGACAAGTTGCCTTCTCCCGTTTCCCCCGCAGAGTACGCTGCGTACGATTGAAGGAAGATTAATGTCGTACGTATTACTATATACAGCTCTGGCACAAGTTGCTCGGGCATAGAAAGAAAGAAGTGGCGAGGCTCTATTAAGAAGCCGAGTGATGGCACGTGAGGAAAAGAAGTCGGAAAACTTCGCAAGACACTGCAGAAGCGCCCAGCAACGTTCAGAGATATTATTGCCAACACTCCGCTATCGATGGGTCAAGCCTTGCTATGGCTGACACCCACACACTATTGAGCCCATCTAATACAGTACCCGCCCCAAAGCCACGGTATTCTAACCACATGAGGAGTAAATCATCTATCATACGAAAGAAGGGAAAAAAAGAAAAAAAGAAAATCTCACCCCACCCCACCCCATCCCACTTCTGAGTTAGATAGCAAAGCCCACCGAAATCTAGCTAGCCAGGCCGCGGTCCTTCCTCTTCAGACTCAGACATTCCTTGACTTGGGGTGATCGTAGTATCACCCCACCCAGCACCCCCACTCCCCTCAACAAGTCTAGCATTCAACTGGCCAAACCACCTCTCCCGACTACGTCTATCTCCCCCTCCCTCAGCGACTCTGGCAGCCCTTGTAAGGCGCCTTTTTCCATTCCTACCACCTTGGGAGAGCAGCCCACTGATTCTCTTCCTCTCCTCCTCTCTGGCCAGGTCATGCCTCGTGATGCCTCTAACGTACGGAGCCGCATCAATCATTAAAGCCACGCGAGAACCGGTGACGACCGAGTGTGAAATGGAGGGGGCGGGTGAAAAGATCGTAGAGGTGGATCCAAGCGATTGGAAAGCCTCTCGGATGTAGATATCTGAAAGGGGACTGGAGCTGTGCCGTCAGAAAGCGTGTTAGATGCAACCATACTGAGCGATTGGAGATACCTGAGCTCATCCCTGATACTTCCCCTATCGGCGATGGTGCTGATGATTTCTTCATCGCGAATCGCATTAAGTGGAGAGATGGACAAGGCGGTTGCTTTATCATTAAGATGCACCCTTGCCAGCGATCTCACGCAGATCGAGATATTTGTCTCTGTTGACCAAGGCGTGGCCACGGGATCCGTCTGCAGAGTTTGATACCCCATGACATCGTCCAAACGAACTTTTGCACCAATCAGGGGGAGTGTGGTATCGAATGCAGCCTTAAGCATGATGGTCAGTCGTTTCCACTCCAACCACCCCGTTGGGTCGAGTCATGAAGCCTACCTCAGTGCTGTCCATGCCCGAGCCAGCGCACATATCCACGGAGCTCATTGCCTCAGCATAGTCGTCCCATATTTCCAAAGATTGGAGATCCTCCCCGAACCCAGTAGAGAAATCCTTTAATTCCTTGTCCTCCCCGGATCCTACATCAACTCCCCATTTTTCCCATACGTCATTCCATTTCGCCTCGTCACTGGCCCCTCTCAGGATCCAATCCATGCCTTTGCGATAAGTGTTTCTACTGATCACCCTAAGAACGTTTCCATTCTCATCACGGTCGGATCCACTGGGCCACCGTACCAACATCCAGTCCAACCCCCCCTTCCTATCCCCCACCCCCATTCTGCACCAGAACTCAAGTTC
Source organism: Tuber melanosporum (assembly GCF_000151645.1). Classification (NCBI taxonomy): domain Eukaryota; kingdom Fungi; phylum Ascomycota; class Pezizomycetes; order Pezizales; family Tuberaceae; genus Tuber; species Tuber melanosporum. Next base: position 350,974 of record NW_003299114.1, on the reverse strand, counting down.
CATCAAGCTAGCCCTAAGATCCCGGCCTGTTGCCTTTACCAGTGTCATGACAGCCTCCCTGCGAAGCATATGACCTTCATTGGCACATATCAGGAGTAGGTGATCGACGATCAAGTCCATCGGCGGCGGTGTCAATCTTAAGACAGCGTGTAGCGATAGAAGGTCAATCGGCAGAAGACCCTCATCATTGCAAGTCATCACAACCGGGCGTTTGGACTGCGCGATAAGCGAGAGCACAGTGGACCAGAATTGTTTGTCTTCATCAAATAATAGATCAACCTCCTCCAGAAGAAGGAGTGATTGCTGCTGAGACTTATTGAGCTGGAGATCTTCCTCAGCCTGTGCTTTGTTTCCAATCTTGCTTTTGAAAAACGAGGTAGCACTCGCCGAGGCACCTGCCTTGGTCTGGTGCACAAGGTGATTGCGAGTCATTTCTCCCACAAGGTCGAGAATATCTTTACCACCCCTCTTGGCCCCGGGAGAGACTTCGAAGACGGTGAACCCGACTTCCTTCGCAACTGCGTAAACGGTTGCTGTCTTCCCGCATCCATTGGGGCCACTTATGACCACAGCGTTCACAAGTCTGTCGGGTTCTCTGAGAATCCCAGAGGGGGAATCAGTTCCTTTATCGCCAGCGCGTATGGTGGACTTCTTAACGCCGGGAATTGTAGAATAATCTGTGTCCTCAGGATCGGTTATCTCGTCCATCTCATTCTGCTCTTCCTCGCTATCAATGATGAACCCAGCAAGCTCATCATCGTCCTTCTTACGCTTTTTCTTTCTCCTTGTAGCTGCTTTCCCCGCTGCTGCTCCAAGACTGTGTTTTTTCTTCCCCTTGGTACCTTGTTTCTGATTGTTGGAGCCAGTACCCACGTTCTCCACCTTTAAGGCCACCAACCAATCCTTCAAGATCCGAGGTTCTTTGCCGATTTGCAGTACTTCACTGGAGGAAGTCGGTGCATACTTAGCCTCCCAGGCCTGGCTCTCGCATTCATCCTTATCAAAAGCACTAAGTTCTCTGCCCAGCCTATCGTAAAGATTCAGTAGTGCTTGGTGTGGCCGCGTCTCCAATCCTCCAGAACTTATGCTCGAAACCGAATTTTCTCGGCTACGTGGAAGTTCCAACGCACTGTTATTCGGATGAGGTAGTCTTGCAGCAACCCTCTCTCGCACTGCTTCTTGGAATTTTATACCAGTAGTAACGACACGTTTTGGGAGTCTAATATCACAGGGAATCTCGCGGAATCGTCTCTCATGATAATCCGCTGACAACATATCCTCTCTCTGAGCATTGATGTCGAGGTGTGATGTGAACTGCCTGAGTATATCCTCCTCGGGAGAGATTGCAACCACAGCATCCTTTAGTTTCCGTTCTTTCAATACGAGCTCGCCCTCTAGCCTGTGAACAATAGACCCCTCTTCCGAGGGACCACGAACATGGCAGTTATATTTTGAAGGCCATGGAGGGCCAACTGCCCCACTATTTCTCAGGGAGCGGCTATTCACGGAATTAAGGTACGATACAGGCCCCCGTACACCGAGTCTAACAGATGGCAAGTGTGTCTGGCTATTGCCAAAGAAACAGGAACTACCCTGCGGTTGATCCGGCAACCCGGGAGAAATTGTCTTCACGCGATCAGCACCGTCTCCGCTCGGAGGATTAGTAATCGGAGTATTGTCGAGTTTCTTCATGCCACCAGGCTTGAAGAAAGGATGGACTGATTTCGCGCCTAGCGAAGCAGCTGTCCTTCTCGGCATGTCGCAAATTGTGACAGCCGGCGCAGGCTTCGTACGGGTTTCCAGAATAGGACGATCTAGATCTAATAGAGGTGGGTCCTTTTTCTTCCCCAAGAGACTGAACGCATTAACTGGCGGCATGGCTGGGCTTTCCGGAACGATTAGCGGACTGCTCCGAATCATCAAAACCCCCGTCTCGTAGTCGTAGGTAACCTCCTTTTTCCTCTGGACAGCTTCCTCAAGAGCGGATAAGGGTGCCTCGTCACGCTTGTGAGTTGTACTGGGAGGGAGGTCGGGCTCGGGAAGAGGCGAGGATGGTATGGGTACAGGGTTGTTTGGTGGTATAAACGGGTCGTTAGGCAGAACAATGGTGCCAGTATTTGGACCAGAAGTCACGCCCCGGCGGCCCCGCCTTCTTCCCCTCCGATCACCTGGTACAGGCAGGGGAACCGCACCAGACGTCTTCCCTCCAGATTTACCCTGCTTTCCTAAGAGATTAGAAGTACTGGGGAAAGAAACCCCTTGGGACGTATCCCCTGCCGGGGATGACAGTTTGGCCAATCCCGCACCCGGGACTCGGATAATCAGAATACGCCCATCCCATGAAGAATAGGCTTTAGGGTTTCCAATAGTGTTGTTCAAGCTTTCTTGGGGAGCAGAAGGAGGCTCATGCGAATGCTCCTCGGGTGCGTCGTTCTGGCCGCCTCCTAAGGAATTCGATGTCTTCTTTCTTCTCTTCCTTTTATCGCGGTTAGGATCAATTTCACAACCCCCAATAGCATCCTTCGATAGTCCTGGTGAAGAGGCCAGTATGGGTAACGAGGAATGGGAGCCTGGAGGAGCGGTAGTGTTCGTATCTCCGGATGCATTGGACAGTCCCGTTTCGGCAGTAGTCTTCTTCTTCCGATGTTTCGTCTCTCGAGGCTTCGTCGGTTTCCGAGGGTTTGAATCGGAACGTGCTCGAGATTTTTTAGGTTTAACTTCGGCTTCATTATCTGAGATTGACGCAGGTGTTATAGGATGGCTCCTCTTTCCCTTTGATGGTAAATACCTCAACTCGTTACCTATGAAAACAGCTTATTAGTAAAAGATATATCTCTTCATTGCCAGAAAGAGATTAACGTTTTTGATTGTCAAAAAACGGATGAATTGCCGGCTTTGCAGTCGTGATCTCCTGCTGGAATGAAGATTTTTGTTCCGGCTGCTGGCCCAGTTGATCCCTCCCACTATTCAAGAGTGCACTGTTGCCAACAATACAATCCGCAGACGACATGTTTGCCCAGGTGACGGCCTCAGATAAAGCCGCACGGGCTGGAGGCCTTGCTTCTCGCTTGGTCCGCAAGTATGTAGGCGTGCTGGCGTGGAAGGGTGGTATTTCGTTCCCGTTTCAACTTCGTGGTCGAAATTGCAGACCTCTAGTGGACGCGTTGAGGCTGCGGTGGGCCACGGAAATCAGGGTACGTGACGCGGGCACGCGAATACAACAGCCGAAGGAGGCAAGAAACAAGCGGAGGTAAAGACTGAAGGAGCGAATGTTGAAATGGAGAAGAGACCCACTAAGAAAAGAAAGAAAAAACCTCTAAATTCTAAAAAGCTATCGCATCAGATGCAACTGAAGAAATTGGCGTGAAGGGTCGACATGAGCTTTTGGTTTTCTGCTCCACGCGGTCATGATTCTTGGCCAAAGTAACTTTTGTTGTAGAAGCGCCAAGGGTGGTGTCAGCTCCCCTGCTTCGGAGCCTCATGAAGATCTCGAATCCAGGCATTCATCCTCTGTCCCAGCACGGTGGTCTCAACCATTGATCATGTGCAAGCCCGAGTATCATGCCCTCTGATACGAGGGTTGTGAATACTGTGTCGCTATCGCACAGTACAAGCACAGTGCGTCCTAAAACATGGTGTGCAAGCGCAATCGGACCATCCTGGTGTTCGGAAACCTCAAGAATCTCTCTCCCATCGAGACTTTAAAAACTCTTGACGATCGGAGCGAGATTGAAAAAAGAAGAAAAAAAAAAGATTCCTCCTACCATAGACATACCGGTAGATCGGGCCATGTTTTGACCCGACCCAGTGAAGATCTCTACCGGTAGATCCCCCTGTTAGTTCTCTCGACAAACCGTTGGTATGATATCTGTGGCCAGGAATCGCCCTCCAGAGCCCTATGGAGATGTTTCTTCGTTCTTATCCGGTCAGTCAATGACTGCATTTGTCTGAGGAACGAGGGAGTATTTCCCTTTTCGGCTTTTCTCAGATTGTCAAGGCCCTTTAAAGTTGAAATGGTAGAGTAGTAGCAGCATCCCGGCCAAGCACTTGAATGGGAGTATTATACGGTACTCGAGTACTGTGCTAGTACAGTACTCGTACATAGGGCCCATGGGCTTCCGGCGGTTGAATACCGGTACCGTAGCCTACCGGCAGAGCACTGTAAGTTGGATAGACCACTGCTCTCGGGCTCGAATATTACTCACCAAATACTGCGAAGCTACGCCCACACACATAGTATCGTATCAGCACACGATCGAGCGAACTACCGGAACGCCGGCACTGACTGATATTGCTCGTAACACCATCCTCTCTCCCACACCCGATTGCAGGGTGGTATCTGAATCGCACGTTTATACTCCCCACCGAGAAGCCAGCCTCACGACTCAGAGGTAATTTTACCGTATCATACAACAAGTATTGTACCGGTATGGTGATTCCCCACGCCCATACGGTACCGCACCGGTGCATCATTCACTCTTGCTGCTATACTGTACGAGTACTTGTGCGGCCCCTGCAAAGCGGGCAGAGAGAAGTGAGGGGGGAGGATTGCCGAGCGCCAAAGGGTTACTTACACCTGTGATCACTGCATCATGACATTGTACGGTTTTCCCCCCATAAACACGGCATCCGAAGCCTCACGTAGTCTACCGTTAAGGCTGTATCTATACTCGAGTATAGCACTATACGATACAAGAACTCGTACATACGAGCCCCGATACCATTGTGGATCGGCAGACTTACTTGTACCACAAGTTACCAGTGTCGGGGAACGAACGAACCAGGGCAGCACAAGACAAATCAAATTCCTACAGTAAGACACACCGTTAATTCCTTCTCATCGGGTCATAGCGTACGGTTTCGATAAATTCAACGGTGGCCGATCCAGGCAAAGTGCCCGTATCGGCAACTCGCGATGCGCGTGCTCCCACTTCTGAGTCAGTCGTTAGAGTTGGAATACCGGGAGTCTACTCGTACATTCCCCTTCGCACTCTCCTCCAATCACCCGCAAATTTTCCCACCAAGCATCCTGCAGGGCACCCACCGGTACTCGAATCGATTACTTGGATCCCCCGAGTATCTTAGCCCAGAACGGCAAGACAAGGGCCCACCGGGGAAAAGTGTGTCCGAAGTTTTCTTCGTGTTTTTGGTGGATTCACGCCAAGAGAAATAAGAACTTCAGCCTTTTTCCCCCAGTAAACACATTAGGACGGTTAGGCGCGTCTGAAATTATGCTTTTGCTCGGTAATTTCCTTCCCGCACAATAACTAATCTAATGGCTTCGAGGTGAGAGCAACTGGGATTCAAAAGAAAAGAAGAAAGGGATGCTGTCGTGTTCACCCCTCGTTCCTTCTTTACTTCCTCTCCTCCCACTACCAGTATCCGTTTGCGCACTTTGGCCATCCGACTCCATCAAACTGTTGCCATTGAGTTCGCTTTTGTTGCTGTCTTTGGGGTCCATTGGCTTTCGTCAACCGGGAAAAGGAGGCTTAGAGCAGAGGACACATACGAGTTCGAGAACCCCACCGACACGAATTACGGGTCCCATTGCTTTGAAGAGAGTTCACACTTGGACCCCAGAAGTTCGGGCGGGAACAAGAGCAGAAAAATATGGGTAGACCGAGACGAACATCCTCCCTGGGCGAGGACATCCGGGGTGATACTTCAGCTCCTGGAATATCAACCATGAGCACATCCCACGCACAGGTAAACACCCCTTGTCTCCCCTAATTTTGGCCCGGTAAACAAACATTGTGCCATTCTAGAGAGCTGCTTCACGAAGTCGACGAAGGGCTTTATCCAAACCTCGGCCACCATCGAAATCCCGAGCTCAGAGCTTTTTCACCTGGTACCGCGAGATCTCTTACCGCAGGACATGGAGTATATTCCCACCTTCCCACATTTGAGATCAAGACATGAAGCTAACCTGTGGTCTGCAGTAAACCCCCTGGTGGCTATGGCCCTGGTAATGGGAGCTTATGGCTTGAACCCCACTCCCGAGAATCCATTACATGCTTGTATTTTCTTATCCTATCCCGAACCTCCGGATCCGACCTCACATGCGCCTACAGAGACGCAGTATGGTAAAGGAATGAACGACTTTCTCTTTGTTCTATTTTACACCTTCTTCTTCTCTTTCACTCGTGAGTTCCTCATGCAGCAGGTCTTGCGGCCGCTAGCGATCTGGTGTGGTATCGCCAAGAAGTCCAAAGTTTCCCGCTTCATGGAGCAGACTTACACCGCAATCTATTTCTCTATCTTCGGCCCATTCGGGTTATACGTAATGTCTAGAACACCAATCTGGTACTTTAATACTACAGCATTCTACGAAAGATACCCGCACTATACCCACACAGCCGATTTCAAAACCTACTACCTCCTCCAAGCTGCATACTGGTCGCAACAAGCGATAGTCCTAATGCTCCAACTTGAGAAGCCGCGCAAGGACTTCAAAGAGTTGGTATTGCACCACATCGTGACCCTCTCACTCATAGGCCTCTCCTACCGTTTCCACTTCACTTGGATCGGGGTTGCCGTTTTCGTCACCCACGACATTTCGGACTTCTTCCTCGCAACTTCCAAGACGCTAAATTACCTCGACCACCCATTCACAGGTCCATACTTTGCCTTCTTCATTCTCGTTTGGATCTACATGCGTCACTACATCAACTTGAAGGTCATCTGGTCCATTCTCACGGAATACGAGACCGTCGGAGTCTGGGAACTCGACTGGGTCACCCAAGTGTACAAATGTCGCATCGCACAGGTCATCACAGGCGGTCTTTTGGGTAGTCTGCAAGCAGTGAATCTCTTCTGGCTATGGCTAATCTTGAAGATTGCGTGGAGATATGCCGTTAGCAACATTGCCCAGGACGAGCGCAGCGATGATGAAGATGAAGAGGAGGAGAGCAGTGAGAGTGTTGAGGCTGAGTACATGCCCCTCAAGCTTTCCCTCTTCTGAACTTGTGCTAATGCGAGGACGCGGAGTAGCTCCCCAAAGCCGCATATCACCTGTGAAGACGAACAAGAGATTAAGAAAAAGATGTAATATCAATACATACCCACCGGCAAGTTTTTTCCCGAAAATAGGAAAGAGAGAGGACTTAAATGACGTTCCCCGTACGATATTAACACTGTCCCGAGCAGTGTCCCCATTACATTAATCCCTTTTACTCCTCCACCTTACTCCTCATCCTCTTTTTTTTTCTTTTTCGGTTTTGTTTTTCTCTCACTGGCAGAACTTATACTAGCTGGTCACCTGTACGTACTATTTAATGAAGGAAGGCCTAATGGTTAGAGAGATATCATACATGGGAGAGGGGAAAGGTGCACCACACAGGATAGGACAAGACATAAGGTGCGGATAATTATTAGAGATGATGCACCGGGTGCTCAAGCTGGCAAATATCAATATATAATATTATAGCGATGGGTTTCCGGCTGGGCTCGATTTGGGAGTAGGTGTGGGGGGTGCTTTGCCATAGACCTTCTCTTTTTTTTTCTTCCCTTGCTGTGATATGATATCTTGAGGGGTTTGGCAACCACATATTGTATGATACCAGTAATTTGTGTTCAAATCTTGTTTCGTACTAGTACACGTGATTTAGAATCGACTGATCGCAGCTCGTAGAACATGCTTATATAATCTCTTTTAGTGCCATTCTGATTTGTCGGTTCCAAATCGCGTGCACTATTTGTACCGTACGATACCCTACAAAGCACGATTCGAACCCAAATTATGTGGTTGCCAAACACCCTTAAAATTTTGCGCTCTCTTGGTTGGTTAATCATTTCTTATCACTCGCCCCGCGAAATGAGATGTGGAACTGACTGGGCTGTACTCGAGTAGTGTGTGTGGTTGCCCCGAAGTGCGATATTATGATAAATTTACTCCACGTATCACACCAGGGGGCAGAGGGGGTGTACCGCACAAAACGCAGAGGCGATAGGAGCACAGTACTCGAGTAAACTTCTAGAGGGGGGGGGGGGGAACGAAAAGCGCTTGTGATCCCCATATACGTTACGGTACCCAATTTTCCTCCGGGCCAACACTATGCCGGTACTATATTACTGTTCATTGGTATATACAACCGTCTATACATATCATGCATTGTACAAGATCAAAAATGTGCTGCCCTCCTCGCGCGCCCCGGAAAGGGGGAGAAAGAGAAGCCGTAGAGCAAAGACGAAAAAAGAAAAAGAAAGAAAAAGCCCCAACGCCCCAACCAAGAATAAGAAAACGAGACCCTAGAAATCAACGGCTACTCTGGCCACACCCACAACTTCTCCTCCTTCACTCTCCTCCCATTCCCTCCATACCCAATCATTTCCCGCCTGTCATCTAAAAGCCTGGCGTACTCTAGCATGAGCCGGAACATATACACCTCGATGTCCTCCTTTCGCAGCACCTTCGCGGCCCACTCCCTCCCCTGCCCGGCCAATCTCTTCCCGGTAGAATCGTGCGTGGGTATGTATACCCCTTCTTCCTCTTCCCTATTTCCTAGGCCAATAAAGTACGTGATAATAGAGTAAAAGTCGTCGAATCTATTATCCATAGGGGCGAAATGCTGCCACGCAAATAATCGACTATCGTGCCATTCCCTGAATATGGTAGCTTTAATTCCCAGACTGCGGCTTTTCAGCCAAGCGTGCCAACGGCCGGAGAAGCTGTGGCCATCGATGTCTGGGAGGTACTTGTTTAGGAACTGGTCTGTTAGGGTTGTCGTTGCATTTACTTCTTTTAGGAAGGTGCGTAGCCAGCCGCATTTGCTATCTGGTACGCACCAGGCGAGTTCTGGGAAGCCAATGTCGGTGTACTTTTCCGAGAAAGGGGATGGATCCCAGTTTTTGGTCTCGATGTAGGCCGGTGGAGTGGCTGTTGAGTCTAGGGTGGGTAGGGTAAGGCGGGTTTTCGTGTTGTGGAGGTCGGTACCATTTGCTAGTTGGACGAAACGGTGACGGTGGAGGCGGCGCCAGGTACTTAGTTTTTGGTTCCCGCCCGAGGTTATGCCGCGCCAGAAGACGGTTGTGTGTTTGTCGTCCCAGGGGACGTCGTTCTCTGGGCTGTAGGTGTAACGTGGGTCATCGCTGTAGTACATGTTTGCCGGGAAGAGAACTTGTGGGGTGGCTTGTTAGCATCAATGTAACTGAAGGTGGGAAGGGCTGATATACTGTCGTTATTGACGTTAACCTTGCATTCACCGAATACTGGAACTAATTCCTTTGTGGCTACTATGGTAGCGGGGGCAAACAACATTCCGTGAAGGTCCTGGATAGCTGGGCCAACAGTGCACAGATCACTGGATATATTGAAGTTGGAGACTAATCCGCCGCTGTTCGGGAACTTGTACTTTGCTTCTGCTACAGCTGGATCCATGGTCATGTTGTTCCGTGCATAAGAGTCTGGCGGACAAGCTTTGCTTGCAAGGTCCATGTATGGAATCCCTGGCACGCTGAACCATCCTGCCGTTGGGAATGACATAGATTCGTCTGCTCTCATTAGCAGTGTAAGGTATGCATGCCGGAGCTTATGGTATAATTCAACCCACCTAGCTCTCTGTTCCTTGAAAACCCGTTTGTAACTGGTCTGTCCATATTACGACTTTTCTCTTCAATCTCGAGATGCTCCTGTAATTTTTCCCATTCAACAATTACCCTTGGCTGGTCAAGCCTGTTCATGGCTATCTGCATATCCGGTAATTCCTTAACGAAGACGTTCAGCATTTTCACGAATTCGTCTGTGCGCCAGTTTCCCCCAGTGACTTTTATCTTGCCGTGCTCAATCTAGATCGCAGTCAGTCAACAGTCTGGGAGATTTTCTAAGATGGACTCTACCGTGATTCCGGCAAGACCACTATTTCCGGGATCCTCTTTCAGCATTCCCTTCACCACCTTCCTCAGTTCCAATGGCGGAATACTCCAAAATGGTCGCAGGTCATCCCAAATTTGGTCAAAGTCGTCTACATTGTAGACGTTTCGTTCCCTAGCAAACCGATACCACTACGCAACTGATAAGCCATGGGAACTCACTGCGGTTATAAAGAAGACCTGCCTTATCGAAACCCGGAGGAGGATGCCGCCCATATTTTTTCCGGTATTTGCCTATGGCTTGTACAAAAGTCTTTGACCGGGAGTCTTGGTATTGCTTAAAATCCGCTGCTGCCTTCTCCATCAACTGAGAAATAGGATGACCATCAGCCTTCTCGGAGCTATAGCTGAAGTCGTCTTTGTCCTCATGAATTGTGAGTTGCGGAGCCTATGAACGCACAGAAAGTTAGCGTTGCTATTCTCACATCCTCACCCCCGGTAATCAGTGTTTTCAGTACTTTATTGCGCTGCCCAGGACGTTTAAGTGACTGTGGAATTGGTAAAATTTCAATCCCACCTCGGTAATCGGTGCCGGTGATAACGGTTAAATTTGTGAGGAAAATTACGAATGCCGAAATAGATAGAATAAAAAATATTCGCGGTCTTGAAGAGGAGGGAGGAAGTGTCATACTGCTAATTGTTCCTGCAGATTCTTGGTGGTTACGGTGGTTTCTAGGTGCAGGGATTAGGTGTAACTGTAAACAAACAACAGAGGGCGCTACCAGTGCTGTGGAAGATATGAGATTTGTCAAGATGAAGGCGGAGGGGATTCGCAATTGAAATAAATCAAAATCGTGGCGGCGCGAGGTGGTAAGGAGAGAAAGGAAGTATCATGTACTTCTCGTCTTATGGGGTACGGTATGAATTGAGGTTCTGAGAGGATAACCGTGGTGTGGTTAGTCCCAGGCTCTAGAGTCGAAAGTGCCCCCCGAACCCACAGCAATGGGTGAACCCTGGCCCTATACGAGTAAATTGTAATACCATCACAGATTTGTGCGTAAGCGCTTGCACTCTAGTACAATGAACTGGTTTGCACTCTAGTACAATGAACCGGTACTCGAGTACAGTACAAGTACATGTACACACCTGGAAAAATGCAAATTGGGTTCTGCCGTTTGTAGATAGCCTCATTTGGAGACCGCTTCAAGGGCCACTAGACTATATGTCATTGTTCTCTAAACGTATCGTACGGGTGAGCCTTGGTCTTGCACCTAAATTAATCTAACCTGCGGACCTGACGAAGAAATGAACGAAGACATCTAAACCTCAGTTCAACCCTTGTGTGGGCTATGGTATCAGGTATTCCACCAATGTCTCTCTCCCTCCCGTGCTCTCATAAGTATGATTCTACGGGTATGTTATGGTGCCGGTCAACTAAAACCCACACTCTACCTAAAGTTCTCGCAAAAACCATGCATACTGAATTATTCACATTTGAGAAAAAAGAAAAAAAAACCCCTCTGGCAATTTTATAGAGAATCTCTTTTCAAAGCCTCTAATGGGGTTTATCCTATCTTTATCTCGTCAACATGCTCAAAAATAACAATTGGAATCATGAAGTATGATACCGTGGGTTATTTGATAAAGTTGGATGATACCACGCCACAACTTCAATTCTAACCCTAACTAAAACACTGAGTTCCTGCATGAACTTAAACAAGAACAGAAATTATGGATTGGTTCTAATTTCCGAATTAAATAATTTTACTAGAGGAAAGCCTACCGGTGTTATAAGCTCTCAAGAACTGGGTATTCCAAATTTAGGAATTCGGATCAAGTTAGCCGCAAGTTCAGCCATGTTGTAGTCTAATACAAGTGGAATCAAAATTCTCTGGAGCAGTAAAAGGGAACAAAAATTTCTTCGAAATCACACCAAGATTGTTGTTTTTTTGTGGGAAAACTGAGTCTTGGCAATATTTGAAAGTTTAATAGCATACTGGTACCACTCTTGAGGAGTTGGGAAATGAGTGGACGTTTGTATATAGAAGATGATCTTATTACTGTTTTCAATGGTTCTATGAGGGTTTGTGTTTTTGTAGATTTTTCTCCGTGGAATCATAACATCTTGGTGTGAAATCTGCCATTTTTGCGCTTGTGCCCTATCACTTTTTTGATCCCACCTTGTATCATAATTATCATAATAATATTATCATACCAATGTTCGAAAACAATAGTCTAAATTGCAGGGCTCAGAACAAGGGCTTGGCATTAAATTGTTATGATATTCTCCAGAGTATGTATGATAATAATATGATGCTCGAGTACCGGTATGATACCCTTTGAGTATGATACCGGAAGTGTTTTAGGAGATGGGACGCCAAGCCTCAGGTTCTATGAATCTCATCCCCAAAAAATCTACTTCTACAAACAACCCCACCACCCCGCCATAACCCTCAGACACTCTCGTTTCTAAGACCACTTCCACCCCCCTTTCCTCCTTCCACAAAAACGTTAGACGAAGGCTACAATCCTATTCTCTTATCTCTTGCTTTCGGTCTTTGGGTGATATGTCTGGAGAAAATAACTGTGACTCACCTGCGGACGCCGTAACAGAGGCTGCTGTCCTTAAGGCCTTTGGTACCAGAACTCCCCCGGCCGGTGCGCAAAAGAAGCCCCCGCAAGAAAACTCAGCTCCTTCTGCATCAAGCTCAATGAAAACGTCATCCGCTCCAACCGAGCCCGGAAAGCTTTCAGCCAAGGAGCTCAAAGAAAAGAGAAAGCGAGAGAAAGCCGATCGTCGTCAACAAGCTAAATCTAATACTCCTGCTACTCCTCAGCGCCCGCAAAAACCTCAACCACCCAAGAAGGAGGTTCAGGGTAAGGGGAAAAAGGGAGTCCAGCCCACTGTGGCCCACGACTCTGGTATTGTCAAGACCATTTATAGCCAACAGCCCAGCAAAATTCCCGCTGGAGGAAGAGAACAGGAGACCGTTCTCGGGACAAGGGATAAGGATCTTCCGGGTCTTATGAAAGAGTTGGAGATTGAGCAGCATGAGAAAAAGAAGAAGCCTGTGTTCGGGATAAACAATGCCCATCCCGATGTTCACCCCGCAATCCTTACATTGGGTGTGCAGATGAATCAATTCATTCTTGTCGGAAGTAGTGCCCGGTGTTTGGGATTTATGTTGGCGATGAAACGAGTAAGTTCCTTTGTTACCCTCATCATAGTATATCACTCGTTTTTGCTCCCGAGAACGAAGACTTGACAGCCATCTAACCACTCTATCATAGCTAATTAATGATTATGAATGCCCCGCCGGGGCAACTATAAGTCGTCACCTTCCTGGCCACTACTTCTCTCGTCAGATCGATTACCTCATCTCAGCGCGTCCTATGTCGACTGCTTTGGGAAACTCTATTCGCTGGCTTAAGACAGAAATTGCCGCTATTTCCCCCGAGCTCTCGGAAGAAGCAGCGAAGAAGCTCCTCTGTGAGAAGATTGATGTTTTTATTCGCGAACGTATTACTGCTGCTAGTGAGGTGATCGTGAATACCACTGCCGGTCGTTACATCAGCGATGGTGATACGATTCTTACCTTCTCCAAGTCTTCAGTGATTGAGAGGTCTCTACTCGAAGCACATTCTCGCGGAATGAGCTTCAAAGTGCTTGTCGCAGATAGCAGTCATTTATTCGAAGGAAAGAATTCGTTAACTACGTTGGTGAGAGCTGGGGTTGATGTTGAGTATATCAAAATGGTACTCGTCGAACAATATATGGGCGGTGTCACAAGAGTTCTTCTGGGGGCTCATTCCCTTCAGGCTAATGGGTCTCTCTACTCACGTGCTGGATGTTCCATGATTGCCCGCTCTGCCTCTCAGAAAGGGATCCCTGTGATCGTTTGCTGTGAGAGCATCAAGTTCTCAGAGAAGTTCACCTCGGGTGGAATTATTGGAAATGAATTTGGTAATAATGCTTACATTTCTGCCTTATTTATACTGATAATGTGCGAATAGGTGACACCGATATAATTGCCCCTGACAACAATTGCGATAACGGCGGGGTCTTCGGGGGATGGCGTAACCAGTCCACTACCAGCCTCTCTAGTTTTATGTTTGACACCACTCCGGCCAAGTATATCAAAGCCGTCATCTCTGAACACGGCACGCTGGGACCAACCAACTGCCCCAATGTCCTGAGGGCAAATAGCAGTTCTGCACCACTGAAGTAGGCTTGAATATGGCCTATTTGACCACATCTTCATTTGATTTGTTAACACTCTTTCTTCGCCTGTATGGCGAGTTTATGTGGCATATCGCTATTATTATATCTATAGTAGCTCATGACTTTCTTTCTTTTCTTGTATTCACCTACAGGTTTCTTTTCAATGATCATCTCTTGTATTTTTGTCATGTCAGTCTTGATTCGTCTTGTGAGCCTGATTATTTTGGGGAATTCCATATTTCTTTTCTATGGAATTTGTGTATTTGCCATCGGGGGGTGGAGAAACTGGTAGTATGTGACTTTCACTCTTTATTTCTTCCTATATCTACTTTCCGGGGAGGGTTTGTACCTTTGATATTTCTTTTCTGGGTTACGTCGGTATGGGGTTCTAGCTGTGGGGTTGTTATTGGGTGTCTTTTGAGCGGCATTCATAGATGGTTTTCATCAGACGGGTTTTCTCTTTTTTTATCTTAAGAAGCATGGTTTGTTTACGAGATGTTTCTTCATAATGCCGGCATTAGGTGGGCTCTTGCTTGTACGGTGGTTTGTTTTTAAGGGTGGGGTACCAATTACTCTATTCTTGTGCTTTTCTCTTTTTTTCCTTCTTTCGTATCTTTTATTTCAATTTCATTTTTCATTTTTCATTTTTTGCAGTTTGGGATTGGTCCGGGGCCGCCGGAGAAATGGGTCCACTTTAGAATAAAAATTCAGCTTTTTATATAGATTTACAGACATTACAGAGGTCTTCAGTGGTATTCGATCTTAACGTTCGTACGCCGTTTATTCTCGCTATGCGATGTTTGAAGAGAGATATCATCTCAACCCAGTTTCCTCCCTTAATTCCCACAAGCCAGACGCCGTAGCAAAGAAAAAAGCCCAGCCGTCTAAAGTCTTGTTTGCCGAGACGTATAATACATCCACTGCCGCCCCCTTATTCACCATCATCTCAGACGCCCAGATCCAAATCCCAAGTCTTCCCCTTGACCTTCGCAACGTCTTTCAACTTTGTCCCCATCTTGACAACGCTGAAACTGATCATCCGGGGATCCAATCGTAGTGTGCGCTGGATCAAGTGCTGCGTCGGCGAGTTTGAATCGAACCTCATGATGAAGTATTGGCCATGGGTGTGATAGACCAAGTGCGCGCGTCGGCGGGTTGGGAGCATGAGTTTCTCCCAGTATGTGTATCCGCGGACGACTCCGCCGTTTTGTAGTACCGTCATGCCAGCGGATTTAGCGATTTCCTTGATTTCATTGAGGGAGCTTGTCCGGACCTGTGAGTGTTGGGTATTTATTAGCGGGTGTACGAAAGGGGGGAGAGGAATTGGGAATGATATACCACAGCGACGAGTTCGTAAAGCATTTTTTGGGAGGACTGTGTAAGGTCGGATAGGTCCGCTGGTTGGAGGGTGGGGTGGTTGTTTGCTGAATGTAGTTGGGGGGAAGTACGATACGATGACTTTTACGCTGGGTCGGGTAAGTTCTTACTACAGTATCATAGGATTTCCCTGGACCTCGCCAACATGCCGCCACTGACGGTTGAGTTGCATGCCCCACACACGTGATACAATCCTTTTCCCGGCTTTGGAGGCGGGTCATACACACAGCGGGTTCATTTTTGTTCCCTTTGCTCTCCTCCCCCTTCCTCCTTGAATCAGAACTCGGGTTCCAAAAGCCTACCCAACCCAATCCCGCCCATACAATCCCCCTTCCACACATAATAATAATAACCTCAATTTCATCACATCCTGTACAAACTTCATCCGAAATGACCTCCCTCCTCCGTTCCATGCTCACCAGGCCGGCCTTTAAACCAACCTATACCGCAAGAGCAGTAGTTCGCAGAAGGAACTTTACCGTGGGAAATTATTTCTGTTCGTCACAGCCCAGTCCCAAAATCTTGCCGTTCTGACAGAGTAAAATCGAGGAAGTAGGAGAAAGAGAAAGTTGGGCTAATTGGAAATGTGACAGTGACCAGGAAATACACCCAGGACCATGAATGGGTCCTTCTGCCCGACTCTAACAGGAACATTGGTTCCTACTCCCACCGCCCCCCCATCAAGTAATCACAGACTGACACAGAACTACCAGCTACCGTTGGCATCACCGATTACGCCCAAACTGCCCTTGGCGATGTTGTATACGTCGAGCTCCCGGTTGAGGGTGACGGGGTGGAGGCAGGGGACGCCATTGGCGCTATCGAGTCTGTCAAGAGCGCATCCGACATTTTCTCGCCCGTGTCCGGCACCGTTGTTGAGGCTAACGCTGAGCTCGTGAGAAATCCCGGGTTGATCAACGGTGGTGGTGCCGAGGACGATGGGTGGATTTGCAAGATTGAAGTTAAAGACTCAAAGGAGATTGAGACACTCATGGACAAGGCGGGCTATGATGCATATGTTAAAGGATTGGGACATTAGGTATTGTCTGTCGGATCGCCAATACACCCGGGAATTCTTTTCATTTCTTCACTTTCAGACTCTTTTCATCTACTTCCTTGGCTGGGCGGGAAAGTAGTTTACTCCTAAGTTCAGCTTTTTTTTTTTTTTACCTGTTATGTGCGTATTTGCGGAAGGCTAGCATTTTTCCCTTTTGTTTCACACTTGAGCTTGGGACTGGATTTTTGTCGGAACATATTCATTTGCCTACGGTAGTTTCTACCTGAAGGGGGTATTTTCTTACAAACGAGTGATAAAGTATGATCGTAAGTCCGGGGGGGAAAACAGGTCCTTTGGCGACCTATTTTTTCCCGTGTTCCCAAGGGGTCTGTGGGCACAGGGAGTTGCTTCTGAGTGTAGAGCTTGTATTACAATTTCGAGAGCATAGATGGTAATACTAGTACGAGTACAATATATTACAAGTCCCAGGGGTTTGATAGCGTGATTCCGGTAGAAGGGACGGGGGGTGGACCAAAATTCATGTTAGCCACCATATTTTCAGTCCATTGTTCGCCTCCCTCTTCTATTCGTTCTCCCCTCCATCTCACTTCCCTACCATGTCATCTAGCGCAGCAAGATGAATGACAAAAAAAAAAACCCTACGGAGTGCATGGCCTATCCACTCCACAACCCAGCATGGTTAGCATCGATACGGCCTAGAAGAGGAACACAAAGGAGGGAAAATTCAAGCCTAAAGCGGGATGCTAGGGTCTAATATTTCTACTCCCATTGCAGTCGAGGAAAGGTATTGTAGGTATGATATACTAGACTTTGGTTGGAACTCGGGCGGGCGCTACGACAACATATAGTACTAGGTCAAATTGTTTCGTCCAATCCGTGGTAACCGAACAACACCTCAAAAAAACCCATCCCACTGATCAACCACCCCTCAACAATGCCTTCTGAAAAGACCGGCCATCTCTCAGACTTTGAGAAAGGACAACTCTGAGAAAAAAAGAATTCTCTTTTGCTGAAATTGGAAAGCTCTTAAACGGTTCAAAGAGTACAGTTCTCAGTTTTCATAAGTGCTATCAAAAGAGGGGTGATGAGAAAAACCTTCCAACACTAGGAAGACATGAAATTATCGATAACACAATCTGCCGCTACCTAGCCAGAGAGTCCAAGAAGGTGGGTCGCCAAACCCTGTCAGAATTGCACAATGATGTTGTACTATATGTCTCTCTGAGTACTGTCAAGAGAGCTTTGGCATCAGTCAATATAAAAAAGTAGAGAGCAAGGAAGAGAGCTCTTCTGCCAGATGAGCATGCTATCAAGAGATTAGCTTAGAGTATGGAGTATAAGGATTGGACAAAGGAGGACTTTAAGGGTGTCATCTTTAGTGATGAATGCATGATTGAAAAGTCCAAAGATCCTAAGAGTATTTGGATATTCAGAATACCTGAGGAAAAGTGGTACAAGGACAGTATTCATGGGGTTACAAAAGGTCCTAGGATAAAGCTAATGGTATGGGCTTGTATTTGGGCTAAAAATAAAGGTTCTTTGATTCCCATTTTTGAGAAGAGTATGAACAGATTTGTATATATTGGAGTTTTAGAAGATCATTTAGTTGATACCTGGCAGGAGGTGGAGGACACAGTTGGGGATCCTATATTTCAGCAGGATGGTTCAAAGATATATACTGCAAAGGATACTATAGCTTGATTTGAGGAAAACAACATACAGGTTATGGAATTGTTAGGCGGAGACAACTTGATAGACTTCAAAGTTGTCTAGGCCAATCGAGATTCGTTCCTGTAGACGGAGATTGTCTAGGAAGGCTCAAACTTTGCTCATTTTGTTTATGACTACTAGAAGCGAAGTAAAATAGGTAAAGTAGGGTAGAATTGTAAAAACAATATTATATTGTTAAGGTCTCTTTTCTGTTGCTTGATGATGTCTAAAGCTTGAGAGGCTCTTCAATATTTATATTCCGTGTCTGAGTGTTCGCGGACTACATCTATTTATCATACAACTATGTACTTCTTCAATCGTACTTCGTGACGTCAAGTTTTCTTCCAAGGTGCGAACACCTGTGGACCCTGAAAACCATCACACCCTCTTCTGTAATTATGATATTTCTTCTTAGGAAGTGTGCTGTCCCCAATAGTAATATCCCGATTAGCAGAGTCTTTAGACTTATGGCCTAGTCCTTAAGTTGAACTGAGATGGCTCCAATTGTCTTTGCCATTGATAAAATGATCAGTTTTATCCACAGTTATATCTGTAAAGGTGGTCATCATTACAACCATCGTAGGTCGTCTGACTCTGATCCTTTGTAACTCCATAGCCAACCAATAGACTTTCTCTGGATGACTTCCTATTAACTCGCAGGAAGCTATTCCACCAGATTGGTAATTAATCCCATGGTGGGCAACCCTTGGTTGCTCTCTGGGTAGTAGGTTTCAGTAACCATTGTAGTATTGTGTCATGAACGTGGCTTAGCGAGGAAAGGGTTTTTCACGTGACACATGGTTATGAGTCACAGGTATGTTATTGTTTCACGCATATGACCTATTTGGGTTATATGATTAGTTATGTGTGGGATTTGTGATGCTTTCGCACATGGCTCAAGTATGAGTCATGGAACATGCGCCTGACAAGTATGCCTTACGAGTGTGCCTTACAGGCAAGCCTTGCGCATATGATTTATGTTTCGCACATGACCTCATTATGAGGTCATGGGTTTCGTGCATATGACTCAGTCGAGTCATATGACTTGTTTATTGCGTTATGATTGGTTTATGAGTTTAGTACATAACCTCGCTAGGAGGTCATGGGTTTTGAGCATGTGATCACTTTAGTCACATGACTAGTTTGTTGTGATTTAGTTTCGCACATGTGACCACTTTAGGTCACATGACTAAAGGCGGGAAGAACACTATATAAGGAGGCCGATGCGGCCGAGGAAGATAGGTTCTTCAAGCTTTGTTCTAAGTACTTTTCCTACATATTACTTTAACAAATATAAAAATACCTTTACGATCCTTATCCTTATTGCAACGTTATCATTACGCCAAGAAGCACTCGTTACGAAGACGAGTTAGAGAAAGCTTACGATAGTTGTTTTTGAGAGAAGACAAAGGTCTTGTACTATCGGTAACATAGGCAGAGGCCTAGGGCTATCATAAGACAAAGAAAGAAAGGGAAAGAAAAGATAAGTATCGTTCCCCGTCGCCAAGAACTAACTATCTGAAGGGGGATCATTACATTACAAAGCGTCACCTAAGTGTGACGCCAAACGATACAAGACGGCATCCTTCAACCCAGATCGGGAAGGAGATATTGACATCGACGATCAAAATCTTAATCTAGGAGGATTCAGCGATGCCCTAGATCACGTCTCAGCAGAACCCTCGAGAGCAGCAAGCCCAGTAACTCCAGAGAAAGGATCACCAGTCGATAGCTCTCCTGCTGGAACGCCACGACCCGAGAGAATGTCGGGATCCGCAGTACCTGGGCCACCGGCCCCAACTGCTCCGGCACCAGGAACCAGCATACTTGGAATGACTGAAAATCAGTTTCAGGCATTTCTTGCAGCCACGCGAAATACAGGGCAAGGAAATGTCCAACGACCAAAAGCAAAGGAGCCCGACACATACGAAGAAGCCGAAGATAAGCTACGAATATTCTTAGCGCAATGCGAGGGATATTTTGCAGTTAAGGGATACGGAGATCACCATGATGAAATCAAGATTCCTTATATGGAATCTCTACTCAGAGGACTCGCGGGACAATGGATCATGCCCTTTCAAGATGGAAGGAAACAGAGGGAATGGGTCACGTATGAAGAGTTCAAGGCGACACTCTTTGAACAATTTGGAGACCCCAACGCCAAAGAAACAGCAAGACGAAAGCTAGAAAAACTCCAGCAAGGAAAACAAACATTCTCAGCATACTGGAACGAATGTCGACTGTTGGAATACGAGGCCGAGTTTGATGACGCGACTCTCTACATCATCCTCCTGAGAAACCGCAGTAAGAGACTCCGAGAGGCATGGGGAATCTCTGACCTACGCTATATGACAGCCGAACGATTTGCAAGATGGGTAATCGACAAAGAAAGCAAATTAAACATGGTTCGGAGCAACTCGGAAAATACTATAGCACATAGGGTGGTCCAATCATCCAGGAATGTGGATGGGACCTTCAAACTGCAAGTACCTCGAGGAGAAAGTTGAGCGTTACCACCAGGCGAACTAATGAAATTGGACAAATCAAGAGCAGGGCCTGCTCTGAACCTGTCTAAAGAAGAATACGCCAGAAGGATGAATGGGAAACTATGCCTAAGGTGTGGAAAAGCAGGGCATCGGATACAAGAATGCAGAAGCCGATTGGACAACGGATACCAGGGAAACAGAGCTACTGGAAATAATCGTTTCCAAAATCAGAAAAGAAGAAACATCCGCGAAATGATAGCAGAGGATTCACCGGCGGAAAACGAAGAGGGTCCCCAGTAAACGGTGGTCTGGGAGACCCAAGATGTGGACCTGGAAAACCCATCAAATTAGCGAACTACTACACGGCACTATACACGCAAAGAGGAGAAGGAGATGGGGATCATGTGATGATTAAAACGAAGATATACAACAGAGAAAGAGAAGAAACAACAATATATGCAATGCTCGACTCGGGGGCCACTGAAGACTTCATTGACAAAGAAATATGCAACAAATACGGCCTCCACACCAAACAAGTGAAGAAAGCAAGACAAGTCTACCTAGTGGATGGAATGCTAAGCGCTATGGGTCCTATAACCCATACGGTGACAGTACCTATGGACATTGACAGCCATAGGGAAATGGCAACCTTTCAAGTGGCAGATCTAAAGAACCATGAGATAGTCCTAGGGATGCCATGGTTATGGAAGCATAATCCAACAATCGATTGGAACGAGAACAAGATGACGTTTACAGGTGAACTATGTGCGACACAATGTCTCAACAGTTCACCTGTAGTCTACTCCAAACCAATACGAGAAGCGGAAGAAGAAACTTTGCATGCAAAGTTTGCCGAGATGCGGCAAGACAAAAGGGTCCGGATACAAAGACTGGACCAAGAGGCAAAAGTGCCTACCAAGGGTTCCAAAGGGGCAGCAGGACACGACCGATATGCCAACAAAGCAATCAAGATACCTGCCAACGGGCAGGCAACGATAGCAACGGGAATAGCCATTGGACTCCCAGAAGGCACCTATAGACGAATAGCACCCCGCTGTGGTCTAGCAGTCAAACACCGACTCATGACTATGGCAGGAGTGATCGACGTCGACTATACCGGTGAAATCAAAGTGGTCCTAGCCAACCTAGCTCAAGAGGACTACCAAGTCGAGAAAGGCGATCGAATCACACAGTTGATAATCGAAAAAATCAACAATGAGGATCTGCATGAAGTAGATCAACTAGAAGAAACCATGAGAGGAAACAAGGGATTTGGAAGTACGGACCAAAACCAGCTCGATACAACAAAAAGAATTGAGATCAAAGAGATTACAGCACAAGCCTTTGGACAATATTATCGAAGAGGAGATACCACAGGAATTCTCAAATGGACATACGAAGACAAGAAAGCAGTTCTAGCAAAAATCAACATCAGCACAGAACTAGCAATCCAGGACAAGAAATATCAAAGCAAAAAGGGATGGAAAGAATTGGTTCCAAAAGAATATCACTAATTCACAAATCTATTCCAAGAAGAGGAGGCTACGGAGCTACCACCTCGAAGACCAGGAATCGACCACGAAATTCAGCTGGACAAAGACGAAAAAACAGGAAAAACAAAAGAAATTTCCTATAAAAAGTTATACCCCCTAGGGGAAGCAGAGCTCGAAGAACTTAGGAAGTATATCGAGCAGAACCTAAAGAGAGGATGGATCCGAGACTCTTTCGTGTCAGGAGGATCTCCAATACTATTTGTCAAAAAGAAAGACGGAAAAATGAGACTCTGCGTGGACTACAGGGCCCTCAATTCGGTTACCAAGAAAGACCGATATCCACTACCCTTGATTGGAGAAGCACTGGACAGACTACGATCAGCAAAATATTTCACCAAACTCGACATCAAAGACGCATACCACAATATACGCATCAAGGCAGGAGACGAATGGAAGACTACATTCGCCTCCAGATACGGAATGTTCGAATACCTGGTTATGCCTTTCAGACTAACCAACGCACCGGCTTCATTCCAGAGATGGATCAACAGGGTACTTAATAAGTACCTCGACATATGTTGCATCGTATACCTGGACGATGTACTCATATACTCGGAAAACATACAACAACACCAAAAAGACATCAGCAATATCATGGCGGCAATACAAGGATCAGGAATGAAGATCAAACCAACAAAATGAGAATTCCACAAGGAAGAAACAGAATACCTTGGATTTATTATCAATCGAAGTGGGGTTAAGGTCGACCCTGTTAAAACAGTAGCCATATGGGATTGGGCCAAACCAAACAACAAAACAGATGTTCAATGCTTTATGGGATTCTGCAACTTTTATCGAAGGTTCATAGAGAGGTTTAGCAGACTTGCAAAACCACTCTATAACCTAATGAAAAAAGACAAGAAATGGGAATGGGGAGAAACAGAACAAAAAGCATATGATACAATACGAATGCATCAAACATCGGCACCCATATTGGTCTATTTCAACCCAAACCGAAGGACAATGATTGAAACGGACGCCTTAAAATATGTATGCTCAGGCATACTATCGCAACAATGCGACGATGGAAAATGGAGGCCAGTGTCCTATCGATCCAAGACAATGACCCCCGCAGAGTGCAACTACGATGTTGCAAACAAAGAACTATTAGCAATAGTTCAAGCATTAAAAGAATGGAGAAGATACGTTTCGAACAACGACGATCCAGTCCGAGTTCTAACTGACCACAAGAACCTGGTCCCGTTCATGACCACGAAAGAATTGAACAACTGCCAGATAAGATGGATGGAGCACCTTAGCAAATACAACTTCAAAATCGAATACCGACCAGGAAAAGAGAGCGGAAAGCCAGATGCTCTCACAAGGATTGCAAGCGACAAACCACAAACGAAAGAAGACCAAAGGATCAAACAAAAAACACGGACCCTATTACCAAAAACGTACTTCGAGGTTATGGAGATTATCCAATTCACATCAAAGGAGGAAAGAGGAATTGAGAATGCAAACGAGAAAGACAAAACAATCCAGGCAATAAGAGAAGCCTTAGAAGAAGGAAAAAAGGAGATGAAAGGAATTGCACAGGGGTTATGCCAATGGAAGGACGGAAATATGTGGTACGATGGAAAACAATGGATCCCGGAAGAAGAGGAGATAAGGACGGACATCATACGACAACACCATGATATCCGAACGGCAGGACACGGAGGAATGGCTACAACCACAGAATTCATCATGAGATCATTCTATTGGCCAGGACTGCGCGAAGATGTCAAACGATATGTCAAAAACTGCAACATATGCCAGAGAACGAAAACGGCTAAACACGCACCATATGGATTACTAAAATCAAATGAAGTCCCCGAACAACTATGGGAAACAATTACTATGGATTTCATCACAGACCTACCAACATCGGAAAATTGCGATAGCATCTTGGTCGTGGTGGATCGCCTGACCAAAATGAGTCATTTCATTCTGGTTAGAAAAGACATCAACACGAGGGATTTTATACAAACATTCTTCCGAGAGGTCTTTCGACTTCACGGCCTCCCAAAGAATATCATTACCGATTGAGGAACACTATTCACATCGGGACTATGGAAGAAAGTAACCGGAGAAATGGGAACTATCAAAACAGAATGAGCACAGCGTTCCACCCACAAACAGATGGACAAACGGAACAGGTAAATGCGATACTCGAACAATATTTAAGGGCCTATGTCAACTATCAGCAAGATGATTGGTACAAGCTGTTATTGATGGCCGAATTCGCATACAACAATGGAAAGCAAGAAACAATTGGCACGACACCCTTCTTCGCGAATTACGGACAATATCCACAAAGTCAGACCACATATTATACGATTAATGATGTGATACCGGAGAAAGTGGATATGGGAAAACTACACGAAACCTTACAATACGAGATGAGTCAAGCACAACAATGGCAAAAAGAACAATACGATAAGCACCAAAGACCAGATCCAAACATACAACCGGGAGACATAGTATGGCTAATACCACGCAATATCCATACGACACAACTATCAAAGAAACTGGACTACAAGAAAATTGGACCCTTCAGGATATTGGAAAAAGTGGGCAGCCGAGCTTATAAACTCGACCTTCCCCCCTCAATGCGAATACACAATACATTCCACATCTCACTCCTCGAATTACACAACGACAATAAGTTTCCTTCACAAACACTTATTCCTCCCCCTCCGATCGAACTCGACGGAGAACCAGAATACAAACTCGACGAAATAGTCGATTCCCGCTTCTTCCACTGTCACCTCCAATACCGAGCCAAGTGGACAGGATACTCTCCTGAACACGATAAAACTTGGTACTTCGCGCACAACTTCGAAAACGCACAAGATGCCATCTCAACCTTCCACCAGCGATACCCAGGCAAGCCTTGCCCAGGTGACGATCACGTTCAACCAAGACAAAAGCGAGGGAAAGACTCCCGCGCTATTGCAGCAATACGAGGGCTGGGGCGATAGCCCCCACCAAATCATACCCACCAGCCCCGAACACTCATTCATGGGGCCAACTGATGAAGAACTCAAGGAAAGGGAAAGACAAGCACAGCATAACGCCATGTCATGGACGGTATGCTACGATGACGGTTGCCAAACACACTTTGGTGACAAGGAAGGCTTGGGATGGTTCCCGAGAGAATGCCGAAAGCGTGGCCCATGCCCAGACCACGTCCTGAAGCATTGTTGCCAATGCTTCAGAAATGGATGCAGGATGCACAGGGCACAAAAAATATCTGCTGGATTCTACCCGCAGAAGAATGGGAGCCGAAAAGAGTTGGAAGGAGAAGATGCCAGAAAGGCATGGGCCGCGAGGACGTGGTCCAAGGAGGAAGGGGCCCAAAACTCCTTGGCAGACACGGAACCGGATGTCAGGAGCCTACACAGGCAGATCCAGGGACTCCGAGAACAACTGGGCCAAGCCGAGGCCACAATTTCGGCAAACGACAAAACGATCGCGGAGCTTAGACAGCTGAACGACAATCAGCGGCAGAAGATCGAGATGGCGAATCTGACTCTGGAATTGGTAAGGGTCAGATGGAGGACGGCAGACGAAAAGTTCCACAAGCTGAGAAGGACCATGCGCTCGGCAGGACGGGAACTATTGAAACTGGGAGAAAAAGCCTGATGGGACTCAGGCTTAGGGGGAGGGGAGCTAATGTCACGAGCGTGGCTTAGCGAGGAAAGGATTTTTCACGTGATACATGGTTATGAGTCACAGGTATGTTATTGTTTCACGCATATGACCTATTCGGGTTATATGATTAGTTATGTGTGGGATTTGTGATGCTTTCGCACATGGCTCAAGTATGAGTCATGGGACATGTGCCTGCCGAGTATGCCTTACGAGTGTGCCTTACAGGCAAGCCTTGTGCATATGATTTATGTTTTGCACATGACCTCATTATGATGTCATGGGCTTCGTGCATATGACTCAGTCGAGTCATATGACTTGTTTATTGCGTTATGATTGGTTTATGAGTTTAGTACATAACCTCGCTAGGAGGTCATCGGTTTTGAGCTTGTGATCACTTTAGTCACATGACTAGTTTGTTGTGATTTAGTTTAGCACATGTGACCACTTTAGGTCACATGACTAAAGGCGGGAAGAACACTATATAAGGAGGCCGATGCAGCCGAGGAAGATAGGTTCTTCACGCTTTGTTCTAAGTACTTTTCCTACATATTACTTTAACGAATATAAAAACACCTTTACGATCCTTATCCTTATTGCAACGTTATCATTACGCCAAGAAGCACTCGTTACAAAGACGAGTTAGAGAAAGCTTACGATAGGTGTTTCCGATAGAAGACAAAGGTCTTGTCCTATCGGTAACATAGGCAGAGGCCTAGGGCTATCGTAAGACAAAGAAAGAAAGGGAAAGAAAAGATAAGTATCGTTCCCCGTCGCCAAGAACTAACTATCTGAAGGGGGATCGTTACATATTGAGAATTATCCCATGATTATGACGTGTTCCGAAACCCAGTTGCAACACTCCGTGAAGTTCGTTGGCTTCTTTGGTAGTGTCCTTTGGAGTTCTAGACTCTTCTGGTGGATGTAAATGTATTGGTCTCTAGTAGAGATCCGTTACCATTTGATACCATCTCTTTGTGCGAAAACATCCCGTTACCTACAGCCCATACCAACGGTATCCTGTCTTTAGAGCCAAGTAAATCTCTGAGTAGTTGACGGAATCACTCCGTTCCACTTCCCAAACCTCGCCGAGGGTCCCCTCTCATATACCCTGTGAACAGGATCCGGTCGGAGGGACGGCGACGACCTATATGGTATTATTCTAACACCTTCTATTCCGTGGTAATATAGTCACAGGACGCAACTGAGATTGATATATATGATGACACGCGGGCCCTGTAAGGGAGCCGGAGGGGGGTGTTGGAGACCAGAGATTCCGATTCCGAGTGGGGTTGCCCTACTTAGAGTGGTTCCTAGGTATCGGGTTCTGGTATTCCTAACATTAGCTCCCTCCTCTTAAGCCTTCGCCCTGAATGCCTTTTTGGTACATAACAATAAAAAATAAATATACACATAATTTAACTATTAAATTTTTAAACATTAACTCCTTTTGGACCCGATGAGAGTAGGGTAAAAAACCTTCCATGTTTACTTAGCCACGGTAGGAAAATCTTTATCTTATTGTCCTTCCTCTGCCTGCCTTAGCATTTCCGGATTATCACGGTGAAATTCATCCACCATTTCCCTCGCATTATCCATACCAGCAGCAGGTTCCCAGGTGTTCTCATCTTCAGAACATTATTGCCATTTGACAAAGTACCATAGTTCACATACCTCTTGGTAGCGACCACGTACTCTCTTTCTGTAAGAGCGTAACTCGCTTCTTACAATTTTCTCTATTTCCCATTGTAAGTCGCCCTCAATCTCCTCGGGCTGTCTGAGAGGTTGTTGTCAGTTCGTGCGTACCGACTCTCTGTATGGTTCTAATAGAGATACGTGGAATACTGGGTGTATGTTCCATCGGTCCGAGATATTAAGTTTGCAGGTACGGTTTCCTCGTTTCTCTAAGATCACACATGGTCCATATAATTTAGGACTTAATTTCTTCGACTTTCGGCATGTACGAATGTTCTTTGCGTTTAACATTACTTTATCGCCAATTTTGAAGTCAGGTTGCTTCTTGGTCTTCCTATCGTAGTATTTGGTCATAGCTTCTCGTATCTGCTGGAGTAATTCTCTTGCTTACTCGTGGATCGTTTTTATCCAGTTTGCATATAGTTTGGCTCTTGGATTTTCCGCCTCACATTCCTTCATCCATTCAGTTTGTGGATGGAATCCATATTTTGCTTAAAAGGGTGTCATCCTGTGTGCATTGGTTACCGAATTGTTGTAAGCATGTTCGGCTAGAGGTAACAGTTGGTACCAGTCATCCTGATCATAGTTGACAAAACTTCGCAGGTAACCTTCCAGCACTTGGTTGGTTCGCTCAGTTTGTCCGTCCATTTGAGGATGGTACACTGTAGACATCCTCCTTTTTATATTAAGTGTTTTTGCATAGGAGTTCCCAGAATTCTCCTGCAAACTTTGAATCCATATCTGAGACAATTTCTGTTGGTAAACTATGTAGTTTTCATATTTCCTTTGTAAAGTCTGTTGCCACATCTTTTGCGGTGGCTGTTTCTTCCAATCCGATGAAGTGAGCCATCTTTGTGAATCGGTCAACTACCACCATGATTTGGGTGCATCCTTGACTTTGGGGTAACTGTGTAATAAAGTCAACTGAAATTGATGCCCATGCTGCATAGGGTATTGACAGCGGCTGTAGTAGACCATACTTTGCGTGTTGTGGGGATTTGTTGTGTTGACAATCATCACACGACCGTACATAATCATTTACCCAATCTGCCAGGCCTTTCCAATAAAAATCTCTCATAATTATCTCAAGGGTTTTTTCTTGCCTGAAGTGTCCTGCTATTTTAGCGTCGTGACATCCTTCAGCTATTGTTGTATAAAGATTCTGGCTTTTTGGTACGAATAGTCTTTGCTTGTGGTAAAGCAACTCGTCGAATAAGGTCCAGTCTTTTGGGAAAGGTTTACCGTGGTCTCGTAAGTTTTCTAACTCATTTCTTCTTTTAAGCTATTCTCTATCGTCTGGGATGGCTTTTAGGACTTGCTCCAGAAATTCTGGGTTGAATTTCTTTAGTTCCTTATGGGCCAGTATGGCGCTAGTCATAAGTGTTTGTTTGGGCACTTCGGTTGTATCATACCAATGTGTATTTTGGTTTATTGACGCATGTAGTTGGGTGACTACCGGCTCTAATTCTCGGATAGTAATAGCCCTTGTTGCGATGTCTGTGCTGCTGAATCCTGATGTACCTTTTTCGGTATTCTGTAGGTTATCTATTTCCATCATCTCTGCAGTATTAATTTTTTCTATTACTAGTTGAGCAATTCGATCACCGGCCTTGATGTGACAGTCTGCATCTCGATGGTTAAATAGTAGTACTTTGAGTTTACCGGTATAATCTGCATCAATTATGCCAGCACTGGTAGAGATACCGCTTTTGACTGCAAGTCCGCTTCTAGGAGCAATCCTTCCATACGTTCCGGTCGGTATGCCAATTGCAATACCAGTTCCAACAACTAACCGTTCTCGTGCTGGGACTGTGGTTTCCTGCATTATGTAGAGATCATAGCCTGCTGCCATTCTTGAGCCTTTAGTTGGTAATCTTACCCTGGTATCTAACCATTTTACTCGAATTACCGAGTCTGAGTTGTTCCAGTTAGGAGTTTCCTGTATATCACCTATACTTGTATCATTTGTTTTGCTGCCTGCTATTAAGCATATTTGAATTTCCCCTTTTGCAGTTTTTGTTACTGAACTAATTTGGAAATATTCAGGTTTCAATATCGCTTGTTCGCGATGTGCAGCTCCCTCCTCAGAACGGTACTCTGGTCGTTGACTGAGTGCATCAGGTTTTCCCCCTCTCGTTCCTGGGTGGTAAACAATTCTGAAGTTGTAATCCACTAACTTCTGCGCTCAACGGATTTGGTGTCCGCTTCAGACCTTCAAGGTGAGGAAATATTGGAGGTGTTAGTGATCAGTGTACACAGCTATAGGTTTCTCAATTCCAATCAGGTATTGGTGCCATTCTTTAAAAGCTTCCAATATCGCCAATAGTTCTTTGTCGTGGATCTCATAATTTCGCTCTGTGGAATTCAGCATGCGGGAATGAAAAGCTACAGGATGTAGTCCTTTTTCCACAAACTGGGATAGGATGCAGCCCAAGGCAAAGTTGCTAGCATCTGTTTCCACCACTGTTTCTCTTTTCGGGAAGAAATGGTGCAAAATTGAGGCCGAAGCAAATCTTCTTTTAAGCTACTGGAACGCCTTTTCCTGTTCTGGACCCCACCAGAACTTCTTTGGATTACCTTTCAATGTTTCTGTAATAGGAGCGCAAATTTTAGAGAAGTTTTCTATAAAATGTTGGTAGAAGTTAGCAAATCCTTGAAATATTTGGACTTCTTTAACCGACATAGGTGATTTCCAGTTTAATACTGAATCCACCTTTCGGGTACTCATGGATACCCCATTGATGGCTATCATGTAGCCTAAGAACTCTACTTTTTTAACGTGGAAGAAAGATTTCTTTATTGATATTACGAGCTGGAAATCTGTTAATCGTTGTAACACTTTTGTTACCAGCTCGATATGTTCCTTCTCATTTTTGGAATAAATGAGAATGTCATCCAAATAACATATGACTCCTTGATCTAGATATTCCCGAAGGACCTAATTTATCATGTCCTGAAATGTAGCTGGAGTGTTGGCTAATCCAAAAGCCATGACCTTATACTCGTAATGTCCATAATGCGATCGAAAAGCGGTTTTCCATTCATCCCCTCCTTTGATTCAGATGAGATTGTAGCCATCTTTTAAATCAATTTTGGAGAAGATGCTAGCTCCTGCCACGCGATCACGTAACTCCGACATTAATGGTAGTGGGTATTTGTTCAAGATGGTTATCTTATTCAGGTTTTGGTAGTCTACTACTAGTTGTAGTCTTCCGTCTGCCTTTAGTGTAAAGAGAATTGGAGCACCAAAAGGCGATTGGCTCTTTGTGATCTTTCCTTGTCGTAACATATCATCAAGGTATTCTCGTAACAACTTAAGTTGTTTATCAGACAGAGGATAAATAGGTCCCTAAGAGGGTTTCGCTCCCTCGACTAATTGTATTTCATGATCAAAGGTTCTCCTAGCGGCTAACTTTGTCGCCGTTTGTGGGAGAAATAATTTCTTGAATTTTCAGTAGTGTTTTGGAACGGAATCGAAGTTGATCTCATTAGGATTTTCTGCAACTCCGATTTTTCCTATTTGGATCGCATTCTCATCCCAAGCGACAGTTTCATCGTATTCGAACATATCCGCAATTCCTTCATCCTCTTCTTCCACCCAGTGTTTGCATTTAGAGTCCCGAAATTCCCATTTTGTAGGTTCTCCAATGTTGGATAGGCGGTACTCTGAATGCCACCACCCCAAAGGGATTATCATCCTGTAATCGCCTGCTGCTGCTGCGATTTCGCACGCAACTTCAGACATGTGTTTGTTTCATCCTATTTCAAGCCAAATAGGGTGTCTGTAGAACTTTCCTCCCTATGGAGTTGATACTCCATCGAAGCCTTGAATGTTGACCTGATTCGGTCTCTCTGTGAATGGGATTTTTAATTCTTTTACGAGTTCTTTGTTGATCAGGAACATATTAGATCCTGAATCTAATAGTACTCGTATTTTGTAGCGCTAATGATTTGGATTTATAACGTGAATGTAAGAATGTCCCTCAGGACAATCATCTCTTGTAGACTTTGGTGTGCTAAAAGCGCGCTTTATTAGGTAAGGTGTCGAATCATTGTTTTATCGTTTCGACATGTCTGAGGTTTGATAACAACTAGGATGTTTGTTACTGCGCCTATGCAGTTTCGACCATTTAGGTCTCCTCAGACAAACTTGTTTCCACTTGGTATATCGGGCAGCCTACTACTAGCGGTCTTTACCCCCTGCCGAGGGGTTCCCATACCTTCCACTTTTACTTCCTGTAGAACCAATCCAGGGGGTCTCTGCCATCGTCCAGATATCATGGAAACAAAAGCCGGGTGCGTAGGGCTTGTCGGCTGTCTCTTTGATAACCTTCCCAGGCTTATTCTCCACCCTCGCTTAACCGTATACAGTGTTCTCACTTTATCGCGTTCGGTTCGGTACCAGCGCGGCACCTAAGAAACAGTAACTAAAGCTAAGGTCTAGAGCTCTTGTACCTATTTCTCATGTATATTGAAGATGTGCTTCACTTATCCTCTAGATCCTTCATCTTAGCCCTACTGTCGCTCCCTTCAGAACCCTTGGTGCTGTCTATTTCCTGTCTAGGCTTTGGTCTTTATCAGAGACCTTTCAGTATCCAGATCATGTGCCTGACTACCCTAATGGTCATGCATTAGGTCATTAGGCTGAGCTTGTGTCACTCCCTTGGGAAGCATAGAGGCGCCGCCAATGCATACATTGCTCTTTATTAATCCCCTTGTCCTTGTGGCAAGAAGGACGCATGTACTCCCACTCAGGTCATGATCGTAAGGTCATTTTCTTCACTTTAACATCCCCTTAATTTGCTGTTGATTTCGATTCCTAGAGAGTTTGTCTCTTCTAGACTACCTGAACACCATAGTTGTCGGTAGCAATGAGACAACTTAAGTCATCTCTTCGTCATCTCCTAGTTCTCAGAGTTTATTACCTCTTGGAACAAGGGCAGCAGAGATTTTTCTGGGATGGTTAACTGTTGCCACCCTTCTAGGCCTTAGTGTCTTGAATGGGCAGTCATCTGCCCTTGTTCTAGACACCTGAACTTGTTACCAGCAGGTTTTGTAGTCGTGGTTTTTCTTACCACTACGAGTACAATTGCAATCCTGCTTTCTTTGATCGATAGTTGACTGGGGAATTCCCTCATGGGCAGCTTTGAAGTTTGTATGTGTTAACTTTGTAGTTCCAGTAGATTTCTTTACTGGTTTATTGGGTTCCAGTCCCCGTTTCCTTTTCTTGGAGGGACCAGCTCTCTTTATGAAGGGTTTTTCCCTTTTTTCCTTTGGTTGAATTTTGTCCGCAGGTTTCTTGTCTGAAGATGTCCTTATCGCTTTCAATTTGTCTCGGTCTAGGTGGTCCCGTTCCTGTTGTTCCTCCTCATCCCTTCCTGCTTCCCTTCCTGCTTTTTCCCATTCAGCATCGGTATCATACTTGTTTAAGGAGAGTCACCACCTAATCTTGGAGGGCAACTTCCTCTCACATGCCATTTGCCAGGCTGGTCCCGTTAATCAGGCGTGGAGATTCAGATTATGCATTTTCCCCATGAAGGTCTGAATATCATTTTTGTACTCCACAGATTCTATATCCCGTATGGCCTTTCGTCCTGCTTCAAGAGGAGCATACTGACTAGTAAATTCATGCTCAAAGCGAGTCCAGGAAGATAGGTCCGGGTCTTGTCCTTCTCCTAGGAGACCATCCATTGCGCGTCGATACCATATGGCTATCGGACTGACCTAATCCCGTTTTGTCCTACCCAGGGTGTAGATAATCCGTTCTTGATCATCATCCTAGATTCTTGGGTTTCCTTCGAAGTAGTCTACATACTGAGTTAACCAATGGTAAACGCATTGACTAGTCTTTGCTTCGAAAAATGGAGGCGGGTCTGCCAGTTATTTAACCGTTTGAGCTAATGCTTCTGCAAGTACATCAGCTGTTCCATGCTGTTCAGGGGTTAGTCCCATCTGAATCTGGATAGTCCTCCTCTACACTTTCCTCCCTTTCTATTGTCATCTCCATCATCACTCCCATCGTCCAGGTTGCTGCCCGGTATTATAGAAATCGGAGGTTCTCCTTCTCTCTGTTTCCCTTTGTCTCGAGGAGGAATTTGCTCAGGTTCCCCCTGTTCTGTAGGCTCCCCCCATTCTTCTGGGACTGATTCCAACAAACGTGCCGACCATCTAGTTGTCCACTCTCTAGTGCCTTAAGCTTGTTAAGAACTAGTGATAGGGTATTGGATATGTGTGCTTGATCCTTCTGGATGGTGTGGGTAAAGTCGCTATACCGTTCTGAGTCCCTTTCTTACTGTGCAGCCAAATTGGATATCAAGATTCGCATTGCGGTATTTTGTTGGGTCTGTTGTGCTCTGAACTCTTGGAAAGCGTGTTCGGGGGTGAGGTCTCATTCTAGAGCTTCTCACTGCAGTTGGGTGATTACCCCTTCGTGATGCTCTTGTTGTGAATCTTGTGCTGCCAATTTTGCGGCAATCTCCCTATTGATCCTTTCTTGGATCTCTCGGACATTCACTTCTACCATTGTACACTGACATAACATAATAGCAATGTCATTGTCATGTATATCTTGTTCTTCCAACAATCATTGCTGGACTGCTATCAGTCCTCATGCATTGGCTTGAGACTATGCTAATAGGGTGTCAAAGGCAATATTGGCCATATCAATACTGGTTGATATGTCTTGTCGGATTTGACCTATGACAATTCCTACCCTAGTGGCAAGTCTTGCGAGATCTGCTGGATGGGTATTTGGATGTGGTGTGGTAGATCATGAAGCGGGAGAAGGGGCTCTTGAGGATGGAGGGACACTGTAAGCCCTGTTCTCTTGTCCTCCAATAGGTTTCCGCAGAGTGGGAGGGAGAGAGGAAGAATGACTGAAACTTGTAGAGTGATCATCTCCCGAGGTATCCATTGGTTCACCTGGAAGGATCTGTTTAGGAGGTTGAGCCATCTCTCTTGCTCGTTTGGGAGCTTCTTTTTCTCATAAATGGGCTATGAAGCCCTCGTTCTGGAAGGTTTCCGTTTAAGTAGAATATGCGGCGGGACACTTGGTGTCCTAGCCATGTCATGTGATAGGAGGAGATAGGTCTTAATGGGAGTTCGGATGAGTTCTGAGTCTCCATGCTAGAGGTATAGTAGTAGAAAACCTGCTGCTAAGAGAACTTTCCTCGCTGGTATCCCAGTCAAGGAAGGGTTTCCAACTGAATGCTGGCCCATACCAGGTTTTGTATATTCTTTGAAATTATTCCTCTGTAGGAACTACGTTGGGGTCGGTATACCACGAAGGAGCTTCTTGTAACAGAAATGGTACTTCTGAAAGCTCAAACTGACTAGAAAATACTTGACCGATAGATGGCAAGTAAATCTTAGTGGGTGGTTCGAAAATTGAATTGGTTCGGGATAGTTCTTCAAGAGTATCTAGGCCGACCGTGATATCAATGACTTCACTGAAAGTGTGAATTGAACACATGCAAGTGGTAACCAATTAGAGAGCCTTGGTAACAAGGAGATGTAACAATATACTGTTAGGTGGAGACAACTTGATAGACTTCAAAGTTGTCTAGGCTAATCGAGATTTGTTTCTGTAGACGGAGATTGTCTAGGAAGGCTCGAACTTGGCTTGTTTCGTTTATGACTACTAGGAGCGAAGTAAAATAGGTAAAGTAGGGTAGAATTGTAAAAACAATATTATATTGTTAAGGTCTCTTCTCCGTTGCTTGATGATGTCTAAAGCTTAGGAGGTACTTCGATATTTATATTCTGCATCTGAGTGTTCACGGACTAAATCTATTTATCATACAACTATGTACTTCTTCAATCGTATTTCGCGACGTCGAGTTTTCTTCCAAGGTGTGAACACCTGTGGACCCTGAAAACCATCACATCCTCTTCGGTAATTATGATATTTCTTCTTAAGAATCGTGCTGTTACCAATAGTAATATCCCGATTAGCAGAGTCTTTAGACTTATGGCCTAGTCCTTAAGTTGAACTGAGATGGCTCCAATTGTCTTTGCCATTGATAAAATGATCAGTTTTATCCACAGCTATATCTACAAAGGTGGTCGTCATTACAACCATCATAGGTCATCTGACTTCGATCCTTTGTAACTCCATACCCAACCAATAGATTTTCTCTGGATGACTTCCTATTAACTTGCAGGAAGCTATTCCACCAGATTGGTAATTAATTCCGCAGTCGGCAACCCTTGGTTGCTCTCTGGGTAGTAGGTTTCAGTAACCATTGTAGTATTGAGAATCACTCCATGATTACGATGTGTTCCGAAACCCAGTTGCAACACTCCGTAAAGTTCATTGGCTTCTTTGGTAGTGTCCTTTGGAGTTCTAGACTCTTCTGGTGGATGTAAATGTATTGGTCTCTAGTAGAGATCCTTTACCATTTGATACCATCTCTTTGTGCGAAATCGTCCCGTTACCTACAGCCCATGCCAAAGGTATCTTGTCTCTGGAGCCTTGTAACTCTCTGAGTAGTTGACGGAATCACTCCGTTCCACTTCCCAGACCTAGCCGATGGTCCCCTCTCATATATCCTGTGAACAGGATCTGGTCGGATGGACGGCGATGACGTATATGGTGTTATTCTAACACCTTCAATTCTGTGGTAATATAGTCACAGGACGCAACTGAGATTGATATATATGATGACGCGCGGGCCCTGTAAGGGAGCCAGAGGGAGGTGTTGAAGACCAGAGATTCCGATTTCGAGTGGGGTTACCCTACTTAGGGTGGTTCCTAGGTATCGGGTTCTGGTATTCCTAATAGGAATGGCCACCCAATTCCCCTGATCTCAATCCTATCGAGTACTGTTGAAAGAGGATAAAGAAAAAGCTACACCAGCACTTTTCTGACATTCATAAGACTAAGAGTGGTCTAGAAACTGTTAGAAGACATTAAGCAGAAGCTCTTAATTAGGTTTGGACTCATGATACAGAGAGGGATTTTCTGGAAAGACTGTGGAAGTGTTAGGAGTACCAGGATCCGATACCTAGGAGTCATCCTAAGTAGGGTAACCTCACTCAGAATCGGAATTCCTGGTCTCCAATACCTCCCTCCAGCCTCCTTATGGGGCCCATATGTTATCATACATATTAATCTCAGTTGTGTCCTGTGACTATAATATTACAGAATTGAAGGTATCAGATTAACACCGTATACATCGCCGCTGTCTCTCCGACCAGGTCCTGTTCATGGGACATATGAGAGAGGACCTTTGGCTAAGTCTGAGAAGTAGAACGGAGTAAATCCGACAACTACTCAAAAGGTTACCAGGCTTCAAAGATGTAATATCTTTGACATGAGCTGTAGGTAACAGGAAATTTTTGCACAAAGAGATGGTATTGAATGGTAAAGGATCTCAGCAAGAGACTAATACATTCACATCCACTCGACAATATTCAGAATATTCTAGGACTTTGAGGGATACTACCATAGAAGCCAATGGACTTCACAGAATGTTGCAACTAGGTTTCGGAATATGTTGTAGTTACTCTTAGGAATACTGAGATCCAATACTCAGAGGTCACCCTAAGTAGAGTAACCTTACCCAGAATTGGAATCTCTGGTCTCCAACACCCACCTCTGGCCCCCTTACGGGGCCCCCACATCATCATACATATCAATCTCAGTTGCATCCTGTGACTATAATACTACAGAATTGAATGTATCAGAATAATACCGTATATGTTACTGCTGTCTGTCCGACTGGATCCTGTTCGCAGGTTATATAAGAGGAGACCTTCAGCTAGGTCTGAGAAGTAGAACAGAGTAAATCTGTCAACTACTTGGAATGTTACAAGGCCTCAAAAATGTGATATCTTTAGTATGAGCCATAAGTAATGGGACGTTTCCGCACAAAGAGATGGTATTGAATGGTAAAGGATCTCAGCAAGAGACCAGTACATTCATACCCACCCTACAATATCTAGAAGAGTCTAGAACTCTGAGAAACACTACTATAGAAGTTATTAGACTTCACAGAGTATTGCAACCAGATTTTGGAATACGTTGTAGTTATGAAGACAACTTCCCATACTATAACAGTAATTGAAATCCTGTTACCCAAAGCAACCAAGGGTTGTTGACCGAGGGAATAATTGTCAATCCGGTAGAATAGCTTTCTGCAAATTAGTAGGAAGCCTTCTAAAAGACATTTATTGGTTGGATAAGGAGTTATAGAGGTTTAAAGTCAGGCGACCAAAAATGGTTTGCAATTATGATTACCTTCGCAGATACAATCCGCAGATGAAACTGATTATTTCATCAATAATGAAGACAATTGGAGCCAACTCAGTTCAACTTGAGAATTAGGCCACAAGTCTAAAGACTTTAAAGATCAGATAACTACTATTGGGAACAGTATGATTCCGAGTTAGTTATATCATAATTAGCAAAGTGGGTGTGGTGATTTTCAGGGTCTCCAGATGTTTGCACCTTTCAAGAATACCAGATGTTATGAGTTATAATCAGAAAGGTACATAATGGTATGATAAATAAATGTAGTCTGTGAACACAGACGTGGAATATAAATATCAAAGTGTCTTCGAAGCTTTAGACATCATCAAGCAATGGAGAAGAGACCTTAACAATACAAAATTGTTTTTATGATTCTATCTTACTTTACCAAATTTACTTCGCTCTTAGTAGTCATAAAAGAAAAGAGCGAACCTGAGCCTTCTTAGACAATCTCCATCTATGGAAATGAATTTCAATTAGCCTAAACAATTCTGAAGTCTATCAGATTGTCTCCACCTAACAGTTACGAGGATAACTTCCAATACTGCAACAGTGATTGAAATCCTGTTACTCAGAGCAACTAAGTATTGCCAACTGAGAGAATAATTGTCAATTTGGTAGAATACCTTTGTGTGAATTAGTAGGAAGTCCTCCAAAAGTGTTAGGAATACCAGAACCCGATACCTAGGAACTGCTCTAAGTAGGGTAACCTCACTCGGAATCGGAATCTCTGGTCTCCAACACCCCCCTCCAGCTCCCTTACGGGGCCCACGCGTCATCATATATATCAATCTCAGTTGCGTCCTGTGACTATATTACCACAGAATTGAAGGTATTAGACTAATACCATATACGTCGTCGCCGTCCGTCTGACCGGATCCTGTTCGCAGGATATATGAGAGGGGACCTTCTACTAGGTCTGGGAAGTGGAATGGAGTAATTCCGTCAACTATTCAGAGAGTTACTTGGCTTCAAAGACATGACACCTTTGGCATGGGCCGTAAGTAACAGGACGTTTTCGCACAAAGAGATGATATCAAATGGTAAAGAATCTCTATTAGAGACCAATACATTTACATCCACCAGAAGAGTCTAGAACTCCAAAGGATACTACCAAAGAAGCCAATGGACTTCACGGAGTATTGCAACTGGGTTTCAGAACACGTTGTAGCCATGGGGTAATTCCCAATACTACAATGGTTACTGAAACCTACTGCCCAGAGAGCAACCAAGGGTTGCCGACCGAGGAATTAATTACCAATCTGGTGGAATAGCTTCCTGCGAGTTAATAGAAAGTTATTTAGAGAAAATCTATCGATTGGGTATGGAGTTACAAAGGATCGAAGTCAGACGACCTACGATGGTTGTAATGACGACCACCTTTGCAGACACAGCATTGGATAAAACTGATCATTTTATCAATGGCGAAGACAATTGGGGCCAACTCAGTTCAACTTAAGGACTAGGCCATAAGTCTAAAGACTCTGCTAATCGGGATATTACTATTGGAGACAGCATGTTTCCTAAGTAGAAATATCGTAATTACAGAAGAGGGTGTGATGGTTTTCAAGGTCTATAGGTGTTCGCACCTTGGAAGAAAACTCGACATTGCGAATTATGATTGAATAAGTACATAGTTGTATGATAAATAGATGTAGTCTGTGAACACTCAGACACGGAATATAAATATCGAAGAGCCTCTTAAGCTTTGGACATTATCAAGCAACGGAGAAGAGACCTTAACAATATAATATTGTTTTTACAATTCTACCCTACTTTACCTATTCTACTTCGCTCCTAGTAGTCATAAACGAAACGAGCAAAGTCCGAGCCTTCCTAGACAATCTCCGTCTACAGAAACGAATCTCGATTGGCCTAGACAACTTTGAAGTCTATCAAGTTATCTCCGCCTAACAAGAAAACATCTATCAGTTGGGTAAGGAGTTATGAAGGTTTAAAGTCAGGTGACTTAAACAGGTTGTGATTACAACTACCTTCGCAGATACAACCCGCAGATGAAACTGATCTTTTCATCAATGACAGAGACAATTGGGGCCAACTCAGTTTAACTTGAGAACTAGACTACAAGTCTAAACGACTCTAATGATTGGATAACTACTATTGGGAACAGTATGGTTCTGAGTTAGTTATATCGTAATTGCCAAAGAGAGTGTAGTGATTTTCAGGGTCTTTAGGTGTTTGCATCTTTTAAAAGAATACCTGACGTTGCGTGTTATAGTCAGAGACCTTAACAATATAATGTTGTTTTATGATTCTATTTTACTTTACTGAATTTACTTTGCTCTTGGTAGTCATAAACAAAACAAGTGAACTTGAGCCTTCCTAGATAATCTCCATCTACAGAAATGAATCTTGGTAGGCCCAGACAATTCTGAAGTCTATCAGATTGTCTTTGCCTAACAGGGTGTCTATGCCTAGTAGAGTGGCTGCAGTTTTAGATGCAAAGGGATGGTACACAAAGTATTGATTTTTTTATTCTATAATTTCACATGAGAATTTTCTTATATCTATTGAATCTCTAACTAAATTTTCACTTTATTCTGGGTAGTTGTGGTTGCCTAGGAAGTAAATTTATAGTGGTAGTGGAGTTGCGGTTGCATCGCTGGACGAAACGATTTGACCCGGTACTTCCCATACATGTTCCACCCCAGTTTTTTCGAGAAACTTCGCTTCGTTGACCAAACCGGATATCCCATCCCATTAACCAAGCACTGGTGCGTCACTTCCCCACTGGGGCAATTCGGGGCTCGTATAAGGATTTTTGAAAACCTTTAAGATGGAGGGCTTCTGCGGCACATGCGGAGGAGCTTTGAAAAATGTTTGCTTGGTTATCACACTCGGATGCTTGTCCTCGTCCTGGTGCCCTGATAACCTGGCCAGGAAGGAAGGTATATTTGAGTATGATATGATTAGGTGTAAAGAAGAAGGACGTGGTTAACTAACTGCTGAAGGTTCATCTGTCATATGGTATATGCTATGTCATGACGCCAAAACCCAAAGTCTGATACACGCATCTCAACCCCGCATAATTTCCTCCGGCCCACAGCTAACTAAACAATCCTCCCGAAGGAAGGAAGACGGGAAGAAGGAGCACTATCAGTTAGACATATATCCTAAATGAAGGAAAGAATATGTATAAAAACCGAAAAAGTCGACTTTCCCAACCTGAGTCACTGGACAGAAGGGGTAACCCAAACGACGGTTTAAAGCGTCAAGAAGAAACCTGTAGCGCCTACTGCAGGGAAGCCTCAACCTGGGTGCACGGGCCTCGGGAGGGAAGCTATCTACACAGCTGGGTGGATAGGGAAGGCTGGGTGAGTGAGTGGCAGTCTGAGAAAGACTGAGTACGTTCTAGTCTTGCTTCACAGTCTCCCCGTGGTTTCCTTGTGAAGTGCCCGGACCGTTGGGAGCGCGCTGTCGGGTGCTTTCTCCTTTCTTCCATCAGTTCCACCTGGTGCGCTGGGTATCCATCCTTGCCCCCGGGCGGTTAGAGGTAGCGCGGGGGGAA
Source organism: Tuber melanosporum (assembly GCF_000151645.1). Lineage (NCBI taxonomy): Eukaryota > Fungi > Ascomycota > Pezizomycetes > Pezizales > Tuberaceae > Tuber > Tuber melanosporum. Next base: position 309,686 of record NW_003299114.1, on the reverse strand, counting down.
GAAAGAATACCGTTTGATGACCAGATACGCAATTAGATAATCAGATCATCCTTGCTTATTAGCACGGCATCGTATGATACGTGATTAGGTATAATCACACCCTCAGGAAGTCTTCAAAAGACCAACCCGGGATCTGGAGTCGCCATTCGCGCCGGGATAATCGATTTGTTGATGACCGTTGTGATACAACTCCCGGCACCTACACTGCTCGTATACTATACTTTCTCACACCGCGGTGGGTGGGTGCGGCCGCCCTTCCTCCCTTTGGATCGACAATTAGACTTGTCGTATTAAAGTTGGGACCACAAGTAGCTTAAGCTGGAGTGGCTAGGCAGCCTCATTCGGGTCCTTTGGGTCTTCCCTTTTGGAAAGAAAGCAATTATTTATCCCATAAACCTACTGGCCCCCTCACTTTCTTCCCTTTTTTCTTTCTTTCTTTCTTCTTGCTATGGGAATTGTAAGGGGTGCTTTAGGCGGGGTTATACATGAGTATGGGTTGCCCGTGCTAGGGCTTGGTGCTGGTTCGACCAATATTTGGGGGGCATTGGCGTATCATATGTATAATACGGCAGAGTTCTTTGTACTGCGAGTGATAGGGTGTGATGCACTTTACCACATGATTCTGGGCACTGCAAATCAACTAGCATCCCCTCGATCAATAGACTTAGACGGAGTACATATAAGGGAGTCAACTTACCAGAGGGAGATTAAATAAGAACTTCAGGATATGCTACGTTATCCGTCTGGGTAGGGGATTGCTCCGAGGGTAAGAGAGTCACCTATGCATCTACCATCATTGTTATCAGATCTTACATTCTTATGAGATGAGATAGCACTCCTTGGCGCAACTGCTCGGTACATATATGATAGGACACCTCAGCTGACCCAGAATATCCTGAATATCACCAGCTTCGAACTAACGTAGATAAGCAACCATAGGCTCCGCATTTAGGATCTTCTTTGGGTATGTTCAAAATTCCTTCTTCGAATCTCTAGAGAATGATAAATCGAAGGTATTGCTCGAGTAACTTGAGCAGGAGCGAGGGTCATTTTAAGTTTGTATGGGACTGGCTCAATTAACACTGGGCTGACTGTAACAAATAATATCTTGGCATTATTATTCCCGACTAGGAAGGGAAAGACTCATATCTCTACCATATTAGGAAATGATCTACTGCTTCATATCGTATGTGACTTTGAATCAACACAGTGTTGATTTGTACGGTACAGGTACAGTACTGCCCGGGTCATGCTCTAGTGGGATAATTTACGGTATGGTATTACCAGTATGTTTGTTTCGGTCTTATTCTGAATTTTTGACATGCGTTTTCTGTTCCTTTCTTTCCGTCTCACTTAACGCTATCTGTATTTGCGTGCGTGGGGGATTTGTTCCCGGGGGCGATGATGGGAGCCAAACATACCCTCTATTCGCTTTATTATAATTCTTATATTGTATACCCGAGAAATGGTGACTTTTACCAAACTCCCATTCTCTCTTAAATTCCCGGCTGCCGTAATTCACCCATAAAAGACCGCAGCTAGAAGGAAGGAAAGTGTGGAAGGGGGGTGAGAGAACGAAATAAATATAACGAATGGAAACACCTACCCCGGGCTAATTACCCAGTTCATGAATTCAGGCATCCACCAAACCCCTATTAAGATTAATACCTTTCAAGATATCCCCAGCTCCAGCAGCGACGAGTTTCCCCGCTACGACTCTGCCAAAATTATCTGCTGCTTCCTCACCCGCGACTTCCATACGCTCCTCTACGTTAACAAAGTTCTGGCCGTCAAGGCTGACGACAACAGCCCTCATGAGCATCTGCCCGTTCGTGGCAGTCTCAGTTTCCACGCCGATGGGAACAGAGCAGCCGCCTTCTAGCGTCCTCATGAGCGAGCGTTCAGCAAGGCAATGGAGGGTGGTTTCCTTGTGGCCCAACACTCTAAGCATCTTTGCGGTGTCCTCGTCACCATCGCGGATCTCGACGCCTAACGCTCCTTGGCCAACGGCGTGAAGGAGGCACGGGGAGGAGAGGTAACCCGTGATGCGCTCTCCCAGATCGAGTCTTATCAGGCCCGCGGCTGCGAGGATCAGACAGGTGTAGGAGGACGCTGGGTCGTCGAGTTTTGCGAGCCGGGTGCCGACGTTACCGCGGACATCCTCGAAATTAAGGTGGGGGTATCGCTTCTTGATTTGCGCGCTGCGCCGGACGGAGGAGGTGCCGACTACGCTTCCTTCTGGTAGGTCTTCTAGGGACTTGTAGCTCGAGCCAGTCTTCATGACTAGGGCATCGCGGGGGTCTGTGTGGATTGTTAGTAGGGTAGTGGTGGGGGTTAAAGTGGCAGTGATATGGTAGTAGGAAGCATACCTTCACGTTCAAGTATGGCCCCGATCTTACACCCGTGCGGGAGCTGTGTCGGCATATCTAGATCCTCGCATTAGCTACAAACTGCCCAAGCAAAAAAAAATTGGCAAAGTGAGAAGAAAAAACCTTTCAGCGAATGCACAATCATCTCCAATTTATCCTCCAGCAACAGCACCTCAAGCTCCTGCGTCCATAGTGCTTTTGCCCCAAAGTTGTGTAGCGGTTTCGTCTGATTGTTGTCGCCGGTAGTAGTCATGGCGATGATTTCGAAGTTGGTGTCCGGATAGATCGCCTGTAAAGAATCGCGAACAAGATGTGTCTGGACCAACGCAAGCTTGGATTTCCTGCTTCCGATGCGGATATTTTTACGAGCGGGGTACACAGGCCTTGGGCCACCACCGACAAGGTTGAGGATTAATTGGTAGATTTGGGCGAGGGCGTAGGAAGACATGATGTGTGGTGTACAATTGAGTAGAGCGAGGTTGATCAAAAGAGCGTTAAACTAAGCTAGTGAGAGGAAAGGAACCTCGGGAGCATTAGACTAAGTACAAGTAAGTGAAAATGTTGAAAGGAAAAAAGGAAAAAGGGAAAAGGGAAAGATAATCCTCGGTGGTGTGACAGGTGAGAACTACACACCGTCGGGGGGGGGTTAGGCGTAACCCAACTTGAGGAGGAAAAAGCGCCAAGCCATCCCATACTGTTTTTATTCTGGTAATTGGAGGGCCGCCAATGATAAAAAAAAGATGTTGATACCATCATCCACCCATCTTTCTTTTTTCCCCAATCCACAATTTCTTTCTTTCCCTCCTTCCAGTTTGATCGGCCCGTCAAAAACTCCTTCATAAATCGCCAAGGACCATCTAACTAATTTTCCATGATGCTTGGAAGAGCACTCAATCGCTCGTTGCTGGGAACGAGACCACTCCTACTGGCTCCCCGCATTGCCCCACCAATTTCGAGATCACCCCACTATCAGTCTCGGTACCAATACTCGACTCAGCAGCCCCCCGAGAAGGGCCCCCGAGACTCTTCCGCCGCCAATTCGGACCCAGTTTCGGCCACGGACGCCAATGCTCCCCCGCTCTCCTCAGATCCCACACGGACGCCGCCACAGGAACCTTCCCCTTCGAGCTCAACACCCGATCCTCCTCCACCGGAATCGCAGCTCCCAGAGTTGAAATTGTTTCTGAAGGAAACAGAGAAGGCCGAGAAGGCCAGTTTCAGCGGGGGAGGGGGCGGAGGAAGAGCAGATGGTGGAGGACCGGGGAGGGGAGAAGGTCTACCTAAATCCGCCTATGTGTCATCCACAGATCGAAAGCGAGAACGTCTAGCCCGGATCGTATTCGGCTCGTTCATAGTCTCCCTCATTGGTGGCACACTCTACATGGGCCGGGAACTAGACAATGTGGAAAGGAAGTACTACAAAGACCTCCAACAAGGCTGGGGAGCATCCGCCTTCTATGCACGATTAAAAGCGCGAACGAACGACCTCCTGAACTTCTACAACGAACCACCCTTCGAAAAGCTCCTGCCAGACCCACTGCCGGACTATTCACGCCCCTACACGCTCGTCATCTCTCTCGAGGACGTCTGCGTGCATAGCACGTGGGACCGCGAACACGGGTGGAGAATCGCGAAGCGTCCAGGCTTGGACTACTTCCTCGCTTATCTATTCCATTACTACGAAATAGTAGTCTTCACAAGCCAGCACGAGCAAACCGCCGCCCCGATTATCCAGAAAATGGACCAGTACCCGGGGTACATCATGTTCCCACTCTTCCGCGCGCACACACGCTACAAGGACGGGAAGTACATCAAGGACCTCAACTACCTCAACCGTGACCTATCGAAGGTCATAATGCTTGAGACGAATCCAGACGCCTGGTCAGAAAACCCGAACAACACGATAAAGATGAAACCCTGGGATGGCGACCCAAAGGACAAAGAATTAATTTCCCTGATCCCGTTCCTAGAATACATCGCCGCAATGGGCATATCCGATGTCAGGCCCGTGATCGAGGGATTCGGCAACAAGCACGTCCCCACTGAATTCTCCCGGCGTGAGGCGATCGCACGCGCAGAGCACATGAAACGTGTAGAGGAGCAACGCAAAACTCGCAAGAGCACTGCCGGAGGCGCCCTACTCGGCGTACTGGGAATGAGTAGACCGTCCGCCAACGAGGAGAAGACGTTCATGGACCTGGCTAGGGAGCGCGGTCTACAAGCTTACCATGAGATGCAGAAGCACGTCGAGGATCACAAGGAGGAAATGCTCCAGGAGCAGAAGAAAATGGAGAAGGAGGCGGCGGAGATGATGAAGACGAGTTTGAGTAAGATCTTCACTGAGGTATCCTATACCCCTACATACGTGCCCATTCACTCAGCAGATGATACTAATCTTTTTATCTATTTATTTAAAGGGCCTACCTAAACCTCCAGGGGCACAATAACCCCCCCCCCCCCCCAAATCAGCTTCATTTGGCTACCTACAGTTCTCCACTCTGTGTTTAATCCACTTTATCAACCAATCGGGCGGGCTTTTCCTTTCGTCTCTGTCTCTTTTACTTCCCCAAGCACAAAAAATCGGTTTGTGGAAGTTGTTGCTTCTGGTTGTTTATATCTGCAGGGGGGATAGCTGATTAACTTATGTATTATTAGTTGTACCATAGATGAAGGTTTGGCATGGCTCTGCCAATTGTACAGTAACTTAAATGGAAATGAGGCGGAGCTTTAAAGTACATAGATTGTTCTTTCCTTCTGTTTTTTCTCTTATATATGGGGGGGGGGGGGGTAAATAATATGATTCTTGACGCAAGTGGTGTTATCCGTAGAGAAGACGATCTCATAACATAAATGTCACGAGAAGCATTACTGTACCACATGGACTGTCAAATTTTCTATGTCATCAAAGTGTTCCATTATCGTGAACGAACCATAAAACCAGAAAAGCTAAAAACACAAAGACGAGTTCATGAAGGATTTAAGCTTCATATAGTAAGTAAAAGCTCGTTTTATATCAAACATGATTCTCGAAACAAGAAACGAGCCCCGATTGCCTCCACGAACCACATTTACCTCAATGTGCTAGTGTATATCGCATGCTACCCCCCAGCCCCAGATCGGCAAAAAAAAAAAATACCTGTTTAATTGTACAGATCATCATCTTCCCCAGCCTGCCCAAACCCAGACTCAGCCCCGCCACCGACCTCCTCGGCAGTTGGGAACCTGAACGAGCTCATGCCGCCCGACTGCTTCATGCTCTGAGCAAAGGCCTCATAACGCCTAATCTCGACCTCAGAGACTGAACGTCTGGCAACTGCCATGGCCTCTTCGAAATGAGCCTTGGTGAGCTCTGGGACTGGGTCATCCCCTTCGGCTTCTACCATCTCGGTATCGGCACCCTCACCTCTCTCGGCCCTCTCTTTTTGTGCCTCAATTTCAGCAGAGATAGCTTGTTTTATTGCCAATTTGACAGCGCGTTGTGTAATAAAGCCCAAATCAGCACCGGAGAAGCCGTGCTTAAAAAGGGTCAGCTCGAGCATTTAAAAGAAAAGGAGCCAGGCAAACTTACAGTTCTAGAGGCAATGTATTTAAGGTCAATATCAGGGGCACAAGGAGTGTTCCTGAGTTGAGCCCTAAGAATATCGGCCCTGGAAGCCTCATTCGGCAAAGGTACATAGACCAAAGTGTCTAGACGACCTGGGCGACAAAGTGCAGCATCCAACTACACATTGTTAGTGAGATAATTCTCTATAAAGGGCTATAGCGAAATTCACCTGTTCGGGACGATTGGTAGCTCCGATGACAAAAACATTTTTCTTAACACCCATACCATCCAACTCAGTCAACAACATATTCACCACTCTGTCGCTGGCTCCACCGGCATCACCCATAGATCCACCACGGCTCTTGGCAATTGAATCCAACTCATCAAGGAATACAACACAAGGCGCCGCAGCGCGTGCCTTATCGAAGATATCCCGAATATTGCTTTCAGATTCACCAAACCACATAGAGAGAAGTTCGGGACCCTTGACGGAAATGAAGTTTGCAGCACATTCATTCGCGACCGCTTTCGCCAGCAGTGTCTTACCAGTGCCAGGGGGACCGTAGAACAGAACACCACGAGATGGGGACATTCCAAACTTGAGGAACTTTTCGGGGTGCTCCACAGGGTATTGCACGGACTCGATGAGCTCGCGCTTGACTTCTTCCAGCCCTCCAATGTCATCCCAACGAACATTAGGTACCTCAACCACGGCAACCTCACGGAGGGCAGATGGGTTACTAACACCAAGGGCAAATCGGAAATTCTCCATTGTAACTCCCAGAGAGTCAAGAACCTCGGCGTCAATAGTGTCCTCATCAAGATCGATGAGATCCATCTTCTCACGGATTTGCTGCATAGCTGCCTCGGAGCAGAGGGAAGCAACATCGGAACCAACATAGCCATGTGTCTCTGCCGCAATTTGTTCGAGATCTACGCCCTCGGCGAGCTTCATATTCTTCGTGTGAATCTGGAGAATTTCAAGACGCCCAGTTGGGTCGGGGATACCGATATCGACCTCGCGATCGAATCGCCCGAACCGACGAAGAGCAGGATCAATGGAGTTTGGCCGATTCGTAGCAGCCATGACAACGATGTTGCTTCGAGCCTTCATTCCGTCCATCAGGGTAAGTAATTGTGAAACAACTCTCCGCTCAACCTCGCCGTTGGTCTTTTCACGTTTGGGGGCAATCGAGTCGATCTCGTCGATGAAAATGATTGCGGGTGAATTCTTCTCTGCCTCCTCGAAGGCCTTACGCAAGTTAGATTCCGACTCTCCGGCCATTTTGCTCATGATTTCGGGACCATTGATCAAAAAGAAAAAGGCCCCAGTCTCGTTGGCGACAGCACGGGCCATAAGTGTTTTACCGGTGCCCGGAGGTCCATACTGTTTTTATAATTAGTAAGCGAGAAAACTACAATTTGAGAGAGTGGCTTACAAGAAGGATACCACGTGGTGGCTTGATACCAATGCTCTTGAACAGTTGAGGATGCCGGAGTGGCAGCTCAACGAGCTCTCTGATTTGCGCCATTTGCTTTCGACACCCACCGATATCATCGTAACCAACCTCATTAAGATTTCCCTCTTCGTCTTCTCGGTTAAGAGGCTCGCCCTCACAATGAATAACCGTATCTTGAGCGACAATTCCATAATCTGGTGGATCAAGTTCCACAACCTTAAACTCAACTTGTCTCATACCACCGCGAACAGTGAACAGATCACCCATACGTACAGGCCGGTAGGCCTCAAGGAAGTATGGCTTTAAGTAGACATCGAACAAAGATCCAGTCAATCCTTCAACAGTGTCTGCAATAGGGAGAACGGCAATACGTTTCGCCTATAGATAAATAGTCAGCATCGCCAGTTTCCATCTCATACAAATAAGAGATTCAAACATACGTATTTAATATCAGGACACGGGTGTACGGTAATGACATCGCCACTACGCCTAGGTTAGTTTCCGGAATAGATTTCAGAACCATGCTGGGAAGACAAACAGTCTAATCCGGAGGTTGTTTCTAACGACACGATTGATTCTCACAGATCCGTCATCAAGATCATCATCCGCCAGAACGATAAGGACTGTGTCCTTCCGCTTCTTCCCTTTGACAAGCACAGTATCCCCACGAAACAGTTGAAGCGTCTCCATGGTATTATTAGACAAGGCGATGATACCTACGACGCCATTAGAAATCATCCTCAAACACTGGAACTCGAAGCTAGGGCTAACAAACTATTATCATCATTAACGGCATCAGTGACAATCAAGCTATTCGGCTTCTTCTTCTTCTTTAAGATTGCCGTTGCGGTTTCGTCCGCCTGCGCCCAACCCGTTAGCAAAGCTCTTGTTAATCTCAACCATCTGCTAGGCCGATAAACGGTAGACGAAATTTATACCTCTTTGTGAGTGGCGCCTGAGGCATCGCTAATAGAAAAAGAGAGATGTCAGTTGATGAACCTCCCAAAGAAGCTGATCGGTTCTTCTCGATAAACTGAGAGTGAACTTACGCCAGATTAACCTTCTTTTTCTCTTCATGATCAGCCATCTTGGGTAGGAAGAATGAAGGAGCAAATCAGATAGATAGAGCTTGAGAGATGAAGCGAGGTGGGATATGGTAGCAGTGCTGATGGATGGGAGAGAGATGGAGTTAAGGGGGGAAGAATGATGAGAAGAGGTAGGATGGTGGTTGTGAGGTTGAGAAGGCAGCGAGTCCAATGTAACTTAAGTAGTAGCTACCGGTAGGTTACCTCAGCCGCCGAACCCCACCGAATCCCGGAGATACTATAGTATTGTATGTAACGTAGACTCGCATCCGCAATGTTCTCGTAACACCTCAGGTACCCACCAACTCCTACCCAAGATATCAGGATAGGCACGACTCCTTTTCGAGAAATATTTCTTAATCTGGTAATTGCAAATTCCGTAGAAAATATTCACATTTTTTTCCCACCTAATAGTTTCTGGAACGACCCGATTGAAGACTACCAAAACTTTGCGATTCACCAAGCTTTACGAGAACTTTGCGGACACGAGCGTATTGGACCAGGAAACAGATTAGACGGGGCAGCGAGCCAGTTTAAAACCCACCAAAAAGGTCGGAATTTCAAAACCTCAGAATTTGCAAAGTTCACATACAAAGTGATTCACCTCTGTGCCCGATCCAATCCACTGCCCAGTCCAATACGTTATCCTGGGCATATTTTTTTCCTTCCCATTTTAGACTTGTATTCTTGGGTAGTGGGCTTAGGCTCTGTAGTAGAACTTATTGTGGGGCGGCGGCGGGGTACTGGTTGAAGTTTGTGAGAAGAAAGAAAATGAACAAAGGAAAAGGAAAAGAAGTCGGGTTTCACACCACAGAGCTAATTTTTTTGAATTAGAACTTAGAGTTGTGTTAGGTCTCATCACAAGGTAGTAGTGTATAGTCTTTCTAATTCTATCCGAGGTTTATCAAAACACCCAGAGATCAGGAGAAGCCAAGGCATCACCAAAACGAAACCTCCCCTTCTACTACTTCAAGCGAGGATATCTAATAGTACATGTTTGTCTCTAATGCGTTTCCCATCAAACCTCCCGAACTCCAATATTTACTAAACAACTAACACGCAATAAGCCTGTACATAACAAACGAGCGATGTCTACAATGGCGGTAGAGGGTTTCTGCCTGAGGTCAGTGCAAGTCATTTAGTGTGATGATGAGGTAGAGGGTTTTCCATACCTGCAATTAGGACACTGCAATCTAAACCGCATCCACCCTTCAAGGCAATTTGAATGGAATACATGACGGCAAGGGGTAACCATATAGCTTCTCCTTCCCAATAAACCGACGCTACTGGGCCCACTGCCTGCATCGCGATCATTGGATATTGTCGGGACCTCAACGGACTGCATACAGATTGCGCAGTCGAACAAGCGGGTGTTGGGGAGGAGCGCGGTCACGTCCGTTGGAGGAAAGGAGGGAAGTTGTGGTTCGGCGGCTTCTAGATCGTCGATAGGAAGGATTGGGTGGTAGTCGTAGGCAGGGGGGAGGAGCTAGTATTCTAGTCAGCAATCTGCATATTTCATTGATGAGGGGGACGAAGGGATTACATTGGATGGGACCAGGACCCTTGGGCCAAACAATTGTTGGCTCAGGAGCAAGAATACCTGAAACCAGACCCAGCCAAGGGCCACGGCTGCTGATTTATAACTTGGCTCGAGGAAAAATATGTTTCCCTTCCAACAGTAGAGATATAGGCTTGGAGTGACTCTGCAAATACTCATTCCGATCACGAATTCCCATGTGAATGCCTTCCGGCACCCACGGATTACATTTCTGTATATTTGCGGCACCCAATAGCTATTTGCAAGTAGGACGACTGTATTGACGAATAGCCCTCGGAAGAGTGGTGGCCAGCTGGCTGCATGCAAGGAGATGAAGAAGGAGCCAAGAAGAACGAACAGGAAGCGGGGGTACAGCGTGCCGATGTCCTGTCGACCATCGTCACCGTTATCGTTCAAATCTTGATTGGGTGGCAATATTATCGGTGCCTGTGGCATTGCACTGGCGGGTAATGGGAGAGAACCTTCTGGTGGATCTACCGCTGGAGTGGCTGCTGGTGGTGTAGACTGTGCTGGGCGATGTTCGGGGCGTTGAATTCGACGGATAATCATCAAGAAGCGCATTCCGAAGATGGACCCGAGAAGAAAGGAGAAGAAAGTCATCGGGGACAGGGCTAGATAGCATGAATCTATAATAAGGTGTAAGTGCCATACTTTCCTAGGCGGTAGTTTACTGTTTAGCTTACCGACAAGTACAGTTGCTCCTAAAAAGGCAAGTGCCATATAACCATCGACTATACCCATCATTGCAATTGTCCAGAAGCTAACTCTACTCACTGTGCTCGGTGTGTTACTCTCATTCATCTGCCGAATCAACAGCCAAATCTGTGCACATGTGATGACCGCAGCGCACAGTGCAAAGTTGATTGCCTTGCGGAAATATTTTTCAATCTTGATGCCTTCGGCCTTCTTGACGCTAAGAACATGGCCGCATGTAGGAGAATATATAATTCCAGAGATGACGATGGGTGGCGCGTCAGGAACTGGAACGCCGGTGGGGTGTCGCAGTTCTTTTTCAATGTGTTGGAGTGTTTCAGGACTTATGTATGGTGGATGTGGTGTGTTGAACGAGAGGAACGGATGAGAAGAGAGCACTGGTTGGACAGGATGTAGCTGGAAATATGCGATATACTCACAGCGAGGTTTCTCATTAGCGGCCTGCTCGGGAGAATGTTGCCAGGGAGAGGCAGGTAACGCTGTATCCTCCTGCTTCTGGATTGCGGCGGCGATGGACTCGAGAAGAAGTGCTTTGGATTGGTTATAAGCGTTCTCTGTGAGCGTAAAATGCGGAAGTGCAAATATTCCCGCAAACCTACAGAACATAATTAATACCACATCACAACGTACAAATTTTTATCAGGGAACTAACTTATCAGACGTCGTGGTCATCAAAACCTCGCCAGACTCGGTAAAATGTGCCCCACTTAAGCTTATATCCTTCATATCTCCACCTTCTTCATTCTTAATAATCATTGTGGCTGTCATCTCTTGTACCTCTCCGGGCCTTTTCTTTTCTTCAATAGTAAAAACAAGTTTCCCACGATTAGCTGTGACATTCTTATCATAGGTCAGGTTCGTTTGTGGCACTCTAACATCTAAGAAAAGCCGATCCCATTCCCCATGCATGGTCCCAGTGGCATTTCGGTATATTGAGGGCAGCCGTGTGGACACGAAAGTAGGTTCCCAACTACGACGTTCCCCAGCAGCTTCCGAACCTTTAACATCGCCCCTTCCTTCTTCAACTGTCTCGGCTTTCGGGTTCGGATCCCCCCGAAGAGTATCTCCAGTAACAGCCATTGGCGGGCGCAGGCCACCTGCCCGCACTCCCTCCAGAAAGTACTCCCCAAGAACCTCTTTCTTTAGGGACTCAACTAGCTTCCTTACAGGTTCGGGAGGAATTCGGCCATGCGTGAAGTTTATCCCCGTGAGGTTTCCCGGCACTCCATATGTTGAGTTTCGTAAAATTTCAAGCTGCTCCTTTTCTCGTATGATTATCTCGTCGAGGCCGTAGCTGTTCTGTGGCGAGTTTCCATCGGGCGCAAGGAGAATGATAATTATTAGAATGAAGAGAACTCTAGCTCGAGACTGATCCATCGAGCTTTTCCGGTTATCCCAGTAATGGTCGAGCTTGAGGTTCGTGTTTGTTTCGGGGAGCTACCCTCACACTAGTTAAAGTTGTCGTTCAAAATTACCGAATCCGGCTAGGCCCTCTGGTAAGCATTACGAGTACCCTAAGCCCTTACTATAGTATTTGCAGGCCATCTTTTGTGTTCTATCATAGCCACTTTGGCAAGGTCCACTAGCGCTTCACTGTGGCGTCGTCAGACCCTGCTTATTTATCGGATCTCGAAACACTGAGAAGGCACTGGAATGGGCCAGCAACGCCGGCTAGAGTGCTGATTTGAAAGAGGCTCCAGGTTTGAAAGGACCTGTATAGAAATCAGTTCGAAGAACGGAAGCTCCCCCGGGCCTCTCCCAGCGCAAGCTAGGTTTGTTAACGTATGATACTATCGTACTGGACTAGGTATCATAGTGGATCAGGCGCAGAAGTGACCTACTCTATAATATTATGTGAATTTTTCTTAATTCCCCAGCGGAGAAATTTCCGCAAAACCAACCCTCCGGATTTAGCTCAAAAAAAATGAAAATCCAGCCAGCACTCTATCCGGCTTTTTTATCCATATGCTGTTGTACCTCCTCCTCCCGGTGTCGGTCATTAATTGATATTTTGAAATTCCGACCTTTCTGGTGGGTTTAACTGGTTCACTTCCCCTTCTGATCTGCTTCTCGGCCCAATAGGGAGGCTTTGTTACGACCGTCGTAGCAAGAACTGCGCTTATTTTTGTGGCGAATTATGAATGTTGCAGCGAGGTCAGAATACTCGAGTACTGGCATTTTGCTAAGCACAATAGTACAAAACTTGGTGTGGGTTGAAAACTTTTCTCCTAGTGTTGGTGCAGACTATACCCATTTTTGGTAAACAAAATTGTAAACACAACCACTTTATGGCTGTCTTATTTAAGAACTGTTCTTAACACTGTGCAAAGTCGAGCCACCGAGCACTATCGCACATGTGGAAAGGTTAGTACTATTGCTGTGGTCATAAGGAAAGTTCAAGTTACGAGCGTCTTAGCAAAACCTCCCTAATACGGTCATTCGAGTCATCGTAACGAGAACCTACGAGTACCCAAAGGGGGGGGGGGTAATATCTACCTAAACCACTAACGTATTGGACTTGGAGGCGAAATCAGCTATCATACAAGCACAGTACACAGAAGTGCACCACCAAATTTTTTAAATTTAGAAATCCGAAAATCCCAATTAACACCCACCCAACACTACTGGTAGGAAGGACGAAATACTGTAGGAGGTATGCCCTTTTTTTTTGAGGCTAATTCGAAGGATTTTGTTTTTGCAGAAAATTCTATGTATGTATCATACGGTGAGGATTCAGGCATAATTCAAATGTCCAATATCATACTTGAGCACGTTTCCCAGAACCCCCTAGAAAAGCTTATTTCACAGCACATTCGCCAAGAAGTTGATCCACTCTCCAACACCCCACAGTAACTTATGGTAATTTACCGGTATCATACGTATCATACTCTTAAGCACATCCCATTCCATCAAGAACATCACCAGACATCACTCAGGCTAACACACCCCACCATTAGACTAATTACCTCACAACTTTTCACGTCCTGCCATCCCAACTGAAAAAAAAAAATGAAAAAAGCATCTTCCTGCGGAACAAAACAAAACAACCTACGGTTTCCACTATGATACCACATCGAGAGAGCCGTAAGCACACCTTATATATATAAACGCTACACCCTCCCTACCATACCCGATACCGGTACAGTACTCCCCAACACAACTCCCCAACCAAAGTCTAGCAGGACATCACGCACCATAGCCACTCCCAAAACAGAGTGCGGTACGTCACGGCGCGGATTCTACTCGAGTAAAAGCGAGGATATCCGTCCACACTATCCCTTACCAACTAACCAACCAACACGTCCGTCCTTCCTGGAAGGGGGGGAGGCGAGCTTCCAAATGCACACTTGCGGGATTTTCCCACATGCGTGTCAGACTATCATAACTTGTTCAACTTTGTCCTACTCGCTCGGGACTACCCTACCACACCGTTATCCCACAGAGGCTTCTGGGGCTTGGTGGGGGGCGAGGTAAGGGATGGCTGCACGTGATTCGGGGCTTTGTGATGGGAAGGTCGTCTTTGGTGCTTTGGTGTCACTGGGTATCACTCGTCTACGCTGGGTTGGCAGTATATGTATGGTGGTGGAGTAATTCTGTATCACAGTTTGGTGATGAAGCGCTCCAAAAAGCGTATCCTACTACAATACTAGTAGTGGGTCACAACATGGCTTGACCAATGTTACAATAGTTTTGGCATATGCGTGTTTAAAAACAAACAATATGATAGACATACGATCCCATCAAAATCCCGAACTCGAAGAAATAAAAAAAATAAAAAGGTTAAAACGTCCAAACCCCAAACAAAAAGTTTCCTCGATCCCAGCTAAAAAAATATCCTAGGCCCAAACCATGAATAACCGATCAACGTCCTCCTTCATCTATGATAATATTATGATACCATAAATTCCCCCTCCTCCCCATTCTCCATTTCTATGATACCAGCCCGCCACCTAACCCTGCCCCCCCCTACCACCACCGCCCCCCATAAGTTTAACCCTCCTCTCCCTCGCAACCCTAATCCCCCTCTTCCTCCACTTCTGCCTGACGCTCTTCCCGACAATGCCATTTAGTAGAAACAAAATCGTGACCCCAAGCACCGGACCGGCAATCTTCCAAAAGAACCTGTCAGAATTCCGGATTCCCGGGAAGTCCTCGAAATTCATTCCAAAGTATCCTGTCAGGAAGGACATAGGTAGGAAGACGATTGTGACGAGAGTTAGGGTCTTCATCGACTCGTTTTGCGTCATGCCGATAGTGTTGAATATTAGATCAATCATGTTGTCTGCTGCACGTTTCATGGTTTCGAGGTTCTGTGCCCATTAGCTTGTGCTCGCTACTATATGAAGATACTTGGGAGAGGGCTACATCTATGAGAAGAAGTAGGTGGTCATCTACATCGCCAAGGTAGGTTTTTGTAAGCTCACTAACTTCGACACCCTTTAGGCTTTTTGTGGCAGAGTAGCCTTTTCCGTGGTCCCTGAGGGAGGAAACAAGACCGACGATTGGAGAGATTGTGCTTTTTAGCAGAGACAGCTCGCTAGTTAGGATGTACAGTTCCCGGGATTGCTCCACAGATGGGTCAGTCAAGACGTTCAGTTCCAATTCTGCTATGGTGTCCTGGTAGGCTTGGATCACGGGGAAGGCGAGATCGATTATAGCGTCAACCTAGTTCATAGGTTATCATGCTATTCACTAGCCTAATAGTAGCAAAGAGGGGGTGGCTACAATTGCCTGTAGTATCATTGATCCATCGCACGCAGAGCGGAGAATAGTGTTTCGAGATTCGAGTCTTTGGAGGATTGGTGGTCTGCAGGCGTGTTATTTCGCTACCCTGCAATCTGTACCAAGGGAGCGGAGCATACTCGATATCATCCGCCGAGTTCTCAAAGAAGCTGATGATCGTCCCATCTTCTGTTAAGAACATTGATACCTGCTCTACCGAGACGCGAAGCCCCTTTGATGATAGACTGGAGTATTTCTCCATGTACCTTTGGTTGTCAGCACAGGCTTAATCCCCCGCGTTAACAAGCTCACTCTATTCTCTCTTTGTTCGGTCCACCGTAGTACTCCTGTAGTGTCGTGATTTTCCCAATCGTGCTTCCGTCTGGATTTACAGTCGGAGCATTTCCGCAGTCCTCAGCTAGAGGCACAGTTAGTACTACCAGAGGGGGTAAAGGGATAAGAATTATTGCCATCTTCTGAATGGATCAATTTAACCAACGGCAAAACAACTTCAGGGCTCAAAAATTAGTTTTATTCCACCCAGGTATCCCATAGTAGAAGTACTAACGAAAAGCCTGGTCCGAATACCTATCCATCCCAAGTCAGCGCCAACTCAAACATCCCGCGAGATAGCGAAAATGGGAACCAAGGAACCAACCAATCACATTTAGTTCTCGTCCTAGTGTTCATCAAATCCTCGATCGCTACCCTCACAATCCGGAATTAGCCCAACCCTCCCCCCCTAATCACAGAGCAAAACCTACCGAGCCGATGCAAATTTCTATACTTTGCCAAAGCTTGAATAACATCCCACGAAAGTCCATTACAATTGATCCACCGCACATCAACCCACTCCTTCCTCGGTTCCTTCAAAAACTCAATAAGCTGCACGTTTCCCAGCTCCGTCTGCAATATGTCACTCTCTGAAAAGTCCACAACGGTGATCCCACAGGTCGTATGAAGGTTAACTCTCGCATCCAATACCTCGTCGGGACCGAGGCCCGGCTCCTGCCCGGGAGCTTCGTCCTGGTATTTCGCCGACGCGAGGACCGTTCCCGCCCGGCGGAGACGGAAGCGCGAGGTGCTGGGTCGGTGGATGCTCAATGGAGATTTCGGTACGATGATTCGCAGAGGGGGGGAGGTGTTATTCTCCACATCATCATCGTTCCTACATCCATTAGGTCGAGCCATTTTCCTGAAATGGCTAGGATAATTGTGTTTCCGAATGGTGGGCGAGTTTGGGGGGGAAATTGTTCTATGGTAAAGAGAGGCCGGAGAATCAAGCTTAAGTTAATAAGTGGGAAGATGGAATCCAAAAATGGGGGATGCGTGCTGGAAGTAGGAAACTTTAACAGGACACAAAGTGCATGGATTAAGAACCTTAGTAATAAGCCGTCTCGCCACAAGGGTATGGTACTTGTAACTGTGGATCCCAAACTGACAGGTTATATGCCCTTTTGCCTGGCCCGCTATACGGTTATCATAATATTATCATGCCCAAATAATCTTCCCGCTAATTTTTACGTGAGCGAGACCTGCACATCTCAGCCCTGCGCTTGATGCCGCATTTTTTTTCTCGTCAGCCCATTACGGCACCCCGATCTGGGGGAGTGCCATAGAAAGAGGGGAGTGCGGTTTTGATGACCCTCAGCTACTCGAGCAGTGTGCCGCATCCTGCTGCGTGGGTAAATTATCCGTTTTCTCGGACACGAGAGAAAGCTTGATCGAGTGAGATTTGGCTGCTTACGATACTCGGTTAGGTGTTTATTTCGTTAAGGATGTCGAAACAAACCAGGGCTGACGGACTCAACTCCGCTCCTGAAGCGCAAAGGGACACGCACAACACATACCGAGTGAGTTCGGATGATGTCTGGAATGGCAGTCTACAGAACGAGACATCATTGATATCTACTTGTGATTCCTATGCTGTAGGACCGTTGCCAATGGTTCCATCTGAGAGTCTGTGATCGCCATAGTGCACGCGTATCCTAAAGTACCGGTATAAGTACCATAAGTTAGGGCGGAACTGGATCAAGCTTATTACAGGAAATCCGGCTTTTTCCAAGGCAGTTAGTTGCCATCAAACTTTGTTTAAAGCAAGACCCCAGCAATCATGAATCATGATACTACTAGTGAGAATAGCCACCGTAAAAGTACAGGAGAAAAAAAAGACATCAAAAATAAATAAAACGAGCGATTGCCCTTATTCATCAATCGCTTGTCCGTGAGGGGTTTGATTAAATTTTAATGGTGACCAAAGTGAAGTTTCTCTGAGGAAACCGTTAGCGCTGTCTCAGCTGCAGTACCTTATAATACAAGAGGTGACTTACCCTTGATCTTTGTTGTGAGCCCCTTATGTTCACTACCAGATCCCTGAGATTCACCTGGGGCCTTATCATGGAGGCCATGGCGCTTCTTAGCCCTCTCCTCCTCCAGGTTGGTGGAACCTCTCGCAGCTCTATGAATACCCTTTTCTTCTAGAAGACGGCTTTTGAAACATTAAAATGAATCCCAATCGAATACACGCGTTGAACGACTTACTCTGCTTCCCTCCCAGCACCGGGACGGGTAGCGTCAAAGTCACCACCGTCAGCTGCTAGCCCAGTGGACTTCTCGTACTTTTCGCCAGTTCCTTCGCCGTGGCTTCCGTTATCAAGCTTCATGCCACTACCGAGGGGCTTCAGACCACCCATATTGGGAGCAGCAGCACTGGAGCAATCACCGGAACTGGAAGGCTCCTCGAGGGACTTGTCGGTACTCTGTTGCTCGTGAGTTGGTTGAGCACCGGCCGAAGGTTCGATTGCTGCTCCTGGCCCTCCTCCAATCACCCCCGCCACAATTCTTGGGGCTTCGTCGGTGGTCGAAGCAGCTGAAGGCCGAGATAGGTGTGATTGCCCAGCGGTTTCGTTCGTAGAAATTGGCTTGCTAATAAAGTCGGAACCGAGCTTGGAGCTGGCATTCAAGTCAGATGTGTGAGGAATTCCGGTTCCGTGGCCGGGTTCGAGCTCCTTTCTCCCGCTATCGCCAGCGAGAGAATCAGAGGTATTGGCGTTACGGTTAGAGTTGGTTGAATGGTCGGAAAAGTTACCAAGCTCAGTCTTGCTTTGCGCAGATTTGGCAAATTCTGTTTTACCAAACTCCGTTTTGCCTTCAGCCTTTCCTAAGTCCGTGCTGTTATTCTCGGTCTTCCCAAGCGAAATTCCATCGGCGGAGTGGTTGTCCTTCACCGGCTCCATCTTCCCAAGCTCAGGCTTTCCCAAGCCACCGGAGGGTTGATTGCTGAGCCATTTGGTTCCAAGCTCAGTCTTGCCCAGTGGTGCCGAGTGATTACGCGTGCTCCCCGACTCTGTCCCTCCGAGAGTGCTTCGATTCCCTAGCTCCCCATGATGCACCTTCAAAGCATCCTTCCCACCAAGACTACTGACATTATCCGCGTCGCCGGTGGGCGGGTTGTTAGGCTTATGATCTGCGGCCTCGGGCAGGTCCTCGCTGAAAGCCGAGGAATTGGTATTATACTCTGTAGAACCGGCACTCAGCTCATTCCTATCACGCTGGCTGTATGGGAAAGAGGTGTCATGTTCCGGTGCATCCGTGGAATGACGAAAAGGGTCGGAGTCGGTAGTGGTCTCGCGAGATTGGTGGGGTTCGTCGATGACTGTGCTGGCCTCTGCAGTGCTTCTGCCAATATGTTGAGGGTCATCGTCATGAGAAGTGCTCTCATCGCGGGCAGCCCGGCTACCGAAAATGGCTCGCTGGACAGTGCTTGCAGCGGCGGTCGCTGCGTTGGTTACAGTCCCCATGATCGAGGTTCAAAAAGAAGCAGACAACTTAAGCAGCAATATGGGTATTTTTTATATTCCTCTCTGGTGAGTGATGAGTTGGTTGCTTCTCTGTAGTGATGAGCGTAAATATGGGATGGGAAAGGGGGAGGAGGAGGTGAGGAGTAATATATACTCGAGTAGGTACTGTACCTGTGGCGGGACGGTGGGCTATGGAAGGGTGGGGTGGTGGGCCATGGGATGGTGGGGTGGCAGAAAGACGTAAGCTATGATACCGGTATGTCCCCCGGTATCATATCCATTCTCCTGCCTTGATTCCTGGAATGTTTTTTTTCTCAGTCTATGCAGTCATCCGATCCCTTCCAATTACGAGTGGGTACCGTGCTCGAGTACTCGTAGACTACGAGTATCGGCCATTGTCAACACCCAGTTCTCCCGCAGCATGATAAATTTATCCAACCTTCCCAACCCTCCTTCCCCGATGGTAATCGCCACCATATCGCTCGGCCGGCAGTGGGGCATAGTGGGATTTAGAATCACAAGCCGCGAATCACCAGTACGAGTACAGTACCACAGCAGTAATCCCTGCCAGCACGGCAGGAGCATTAGCCGAGATACATTGTACTCGAGTACGAGTGCGGTAACGTTAGACTACCAAAACTCTAACAGCGGGATGCCGTACCACCTCTACGTACTGGATTCCGCACTCTAGGCATCTTGGGCACCGGAAAGTAGTGAGGAAAGAAACTTGGACAAATACGTGGAAAAGGTCTTGTTTGTAGAGTAGATATCGTACATAGCCTGCAGCGCCAATTGACCGGGAAGGTGTTTAGCTGCTCGAGTAGTCTACGAGTATGATAGGTTACAGTCTACTCGAGCACAGTTTTCGAGCAGGTTGTCGGTACGAGTAGTCTACTCTAGACCATTTGGCTTCTACCAATTGAGAGGTTGGTTGAAATGAAGTCAGTGATGACGGAATAACACGTCATTTCTAGTTAGTCCCCTTGTACCCTTTGCCCTACTCGTAGAGTACCTCTAAATTTACCGTTGAGCCGCAACTTTGAGTGAGCCGAGACGTGTGTTAATTTAAGTTAATCTATGAGCACCGGTCTGTCTGAGTTTTTTTTTTTTTTGTTAAATAGTAGAATCTATTTGCTTAAAGGTGCAAACCTCCACTATAAGAGCACAGTCCGGCTAAAGCATGGATCCTAGATACAAGGGCACCTCTGCAATAACCGCCCCATACCCCTGATTTAGTCCTTAGACATGCTGGTCAAAAACCTCCACAGGCCTAGGGGAAAACAAGCCAGCCTAAGTCCCTCTGGTATGGGACCAACCGCACATTCACCCCCATGAAAGCTCCTTCTGCACAAAACAAAAAAAGCACAAAACAGGACTGGCAGGAGCTAACAAGAAAACCCATACCATATTCTCTTAAGAAAGGAAACACAAAAGAAACCCAACAAAGGAAACCACCTTGATAAACCACATTCCCTATTTTTCAACTGGTCCAATCTTGGCTAGCAGTTAGGAATATAGGGGAGAACCATGATGCATTTGCTTTGTGTGATGAAGGCAACCGACCTGGACGTGCCAGTCCCTAGTGGAGAGATCACATATGGCTAGTTGGACAGGGGCATGACTGGAGGCAGTACAATACTAACCATGTGTTACCGAGTAACCCAGACATCGGTAAAGTAGTAAACCCGACCGAGTAAAAGAACCCAGTAGGGTGGAGGAGTAGTCGCAACCTCACACAGCTTAGCCGAGGTGGCTACCATAGGGAGGAGGAGGACAGGATCCACTATCCGGTAGAGGTACCAAAGTCCAACACCAGAGGGGTGTAACGATCCCTCCTTGGATAGTTAGTTCTTGGTGATGGAGAACGATACATCTCTTCTTCTTATGTTTCTTTCCTTAGTCTTACGATAGCACTAGGCCTCTGCCTACGTTGCCAATGGTACAAGACCTCTGTCTTCTATCGGGAATGCCTATTGTAAGCTTTCTCTAACACTTCTTCATGAAGAGCTTTCCTTGGCGTAACGATAATGTTGCAATAAAGATAAAGATCGTAAAGGTATTTTATATTCGTTAAAGTAATAAGTAGGAAAAGTACTTAAAAGTCAATCTAATTTTATTTAAACTCGTACCGCCAACACTGGCATATGACGAGCCCCTACCGGCATAGGGATACCGCTAACTGGTATACCACTAATCGTAGGCTAACTAAGTCTACGGCCCTGCACCTGCCATCCTCGAGTCATGCCCACACAAGAACTAATTACAAGACCATCAAACAACCCAGCACCCTCTCCGGTCCAAGTCCGTAGCCCCTCTAGTATGAAGCCAACCAGCACCAAGTGTAGCCGAAGCCGAGCAAGAGACCGACCCAACCAAATTCCTCGCCCAACAAATATAAAATCACTACCATCCGGCCTGAATACCGTCCCGCAAAACCTCCTCCACAGTAGAAAACCAACAAAACACACACAAACTAATACTACAGGTGACACAATAGCAGAGAGGAGGTGATCAACATGTCCACCTCTCACATCCGCATACTCGGCCGTTGATCCTATGAACCCACTTTGCCAAGTGCCTCCGAAGAGAGTAGTAGTGAGGAGGAGGTATACCTGCTGACTGTCCCCCAAAACAAACATATAAACAAAAGAAATACATAGAGTTGGTGACAGACCTAAACGGCCAGTGGGGCCTATCTCCCACCCATAGTGCCTTGTCCTCGCCAGCCATGCCCATTGCTAAACCAAAGAAACCAAACAAACCCCACAACACCCAGCATGCAGAACCCAAACAAGTCTAATCAGGTGGTCGCAACCCACTATTCGCACAGGTGGCCATTAGCCAACCGGTTCATCGGGGAGCCTTACAGCACTTAGCAGCTTCGCCCAACAGCCCAAGCCGGACCGGAAACACATAATTAGACCTCGCCCAACCTGATACAGGGACGACCGGTGCCCGCAGGTGCCTCTCCCCCCCCAATCAGCCCCCCCCAAGCCCCACACACCAGGCGCCACAGAGCCCATCCAGCCCCCTCAGTCCCTCAGACAGATCAACCATCCGACAGCCACAAGACAGCTATACCTAACCCCATCAGGCAGCCACTGGTCTTGGCCATGCCAACAGAGCCACAACCCTCGACTCCATATAGCTGAGGGGAGCCCACCAGCCAAAGCCGGGAGCCACAAAGGAGGCAGCACCAATACCCTAAGGCACCAGCAGGAGCCACACCATTCAGCCCAGCCAAACTGAGGTTCAACCGAACCAGAAAAAAGGTAAGCAGGACCAGCCAAAGCCAGCCCTACAGGCCCGGCAACAGGCACGGACCTAACGATGGGCAAGAGGCATCCCCAACCGACGCAATAAGAAGGGGGAGAGCGAGCGAACAGAAGCAGACAAGCAGAAGGTAGGCCCCACTTGCAATGGGTGAAGCCGCAAGCCCCAGACCACAACTGAACCACCTAAACGCACAGACAACACGAGTGCCTGGCAGCCAATCGTCTCACACCACCCCAGGCAGTAACAATAACCACACCAGGGGGTAAGAGTTTTCAGGGTCAAAGCCATCCCCACAAATGCGAGAAGCAGACGCCTGACTGAATCACCGTAAATGCCGCAAGGACAAAAGCTCCAAGAGAACGGCGATAAACAACATCATAGAATTCCGACCGTAGAAACGAAAACGTAATGAAGAGGGGCTGGGCGGGTGCCGCCCTGCCACCTGAGGGATGATGCGGCCGGTACAACGAGTTGATACTTGGAAAGGTCACCAGTCTAACCCAAGGGCATTTTGTATCGCGAGAACTAAGGACTCCATTAAAACCCAACAAAAGACATGAGCTGGCCCAAAGAACGACATGGGTGATCCCCCCAAACACAATGTTCAATCCCCCCAATTGAACGCCAAACCTGCGAGTAGACGATAGACAGGAAGCCGTAGACATTTTACTGAAAGGGGCTCGTATGCGACCATGATGAAGTGCTCGAAGTGCTAGTATCATGAAATAACCAACCCAACGAAACGAGACTCAAACAAGTTATCCGCTACACAACACCTAACAGTCCTCAACACCAAAAACTCCAGGAACTGCTGAGCGAACTCAGATATCTCCCCCAGAATCTAAGACATCAAGGCCCATCATGATGGCGAAAGAAACGCTCGGGGCGAAGCGACGGCAAGGACGAGGAAAAGTACTTAGAACAAAGTGTGAAGAACCTATTCTTCTCAGCCATATTGGCTTCCTTATATAGTGTTCTTCCCGTCCGTAGTCATGTGACCCAAAGTGGTTACATGTGCGAAACCAAATCATAACAAACTAATAATGTGACAAAGTGGTCACAATCTCAAAACTCATGACCTCATAGTAAGGTCATGTGTGAAAACTCATAAACCAATCTTAACACAATAAACAAGTCATATGACTTGAATGAGTCATATGCACAAAACCTGTGACCTCATAACGAGGTCATGTGCAAAATATAAATCATATGTGCAAGGCTTACCCGCCAGGCACCCTTGTAAGGCATACTTGCCAAGCGCACGTCCCATGATTCATAATCGAGTCATGTGTGAAACATAACATAATAAGTCATATGATTCAAATGAGTCATATGCGTAAAACAATAACATACCTATGACTCATAATCATGAGTCATGTGAAAGCCATTTTACGTGCCAAGTTATGTTTGTAACAAGGGAGGTGAAAATTTCGTTTAGCCTCACGATGAGGTTTGGTGTCCAGGCTTTTGAAGCTTCCAAAGTTCAGGACAGGAGAGAGAGAGAATCATGAGGTGGTAGAGCGTGGTGTTGACGACCACCACTACCTTTCCAAACAGGAAGGTGAAAAGCTGGGTCAGGAAAATAGCGGAAGAGAAGCTTGACCGGTCTGCCTGAGTACCAGTACCATCCATGTACTCATCTCGCCGGAATTAGTCATAGGTCACGTGAATATGGCTCTGTTAATGAATATGAGAACAGAGAGTATTACCATAGGTACTAATTGTGAGTGTTGGTAGTGAGCATTGATCTTGAGAATTGAATTATTTTGTAACAGAAATCCAGAATGCCAAAACACTTAGAAAAAGAGAGAAATAAAGAAAGTCAATAGATTCAGGACAATTTAACCCTATCCATTGAAGTTGTTCTGTCCTCCATTTTCGATTACAAGTTCGAGCTTGTTTTTACAATCACTACAGCGTTCATAAATAGAAATCATAGAAAGCCTTGCCCATTCCTGTATCATAATACCCTTAATCTTATCAATTGTAGCCTTGTCTGTTCCAATAAAAGGTTCTTTACTAGCAATTGAATCTTTAAAAACATTTCACACCTTCTCAATTTCATTCAGGTTAGGAGAGTTTTCCGGCCACTAATAGCAATAGATACCGCAGCTATCCATTTCTTCAATCCAGCACAGATCATTTATAATTGCTCCCCTGTACCCTAGAGCATTGTCTTCAACAAGCCAAACCTCTTTATCAGGATTGTCATTCCTGATTTGTTTTAAAAAAGAATAGAGGTAAGGATATAAGATATGCTCAAGATATTGTATCCAATCAATACCATCGGCTGTGTCTTTCCATTCAATTTTTCTGAATTTCCAAATACGCTCTGGACCAGGACGAGGATATTGGCGGCCTTTCGCAGTTCAAGGACTATGGACAATCTTATAATGGATTTCCTGAAGCTGTTGATACTCTTCTGTACTGGGTATTAAAGCTTGCCGTCACTTTTCATCAACAGCTGCTTGATCTTTAGCCCTTTTCTCCTCTACCAATCTATCATTTCTCCTCCTCCTCCTCCTCCTCCTTCTCCCAAATATAGCCAACAGATTTATACCCATCAGCTATAGCTCCTCAAAACATCACTGTAACGATAGTCTTCTGTTTAGGTCTAGCATAGTCATAAGGGTTGGTACTATGAGGACGAGATTGTCAATTTTGACGGCGCTTTCCTCTAATCTCTACCCATGTCTCATCTGTAAATATGAATATTGCCCCCTAAACCTTAACTATTAGCCTACAAAATTGCTTAAATTATGAAGACAACTTACTGATTAAGTTTTTCCTAAGCCCAGGTTGCAAATCTCACTTGTTCTCTATTATTACCGCTATTAAGTCTTAGCTTAGTGCTTACCTGAAAGCGATGAATATCCAAAACTTTGTGAACAAAATTTTCTAATATCGATCGTGTAATGTCAAGTCCCATCTCTTGAGCCACAGCAATCCATGGCATGGCTTGATGTTTCTCATCCTGCAGAATTCAATGTTGAAGCTCTTCTGCTGCCTTGGAGCTAGCAACTAACTGTGGTGGGCGTTCCAGATTTTAGACCATATTGTCTACACTTGGCTGCCATGGTTCTAATTGCGCAAAGAGTGTATATATCTTATCATAATAGAGTGACAAGATATGTTCTGGTTGTTGCCAACCTATTAGTAAAGTATTTGCCTGCTTGATAGTTTCTTAGCAGAAGAGTGATGCAATATCTAGATAGAGTTTCAGAATACGGCTAATTTCAATCTACTATTTCTCTACAAATAAATACAGTGCGAGAGCAGCACTTCTGACTGCTATCAGAGTATCTATTTTACTACTGAAACTCAATTAAAAAAAAAAAAGGTTCGCTTGAGATGGAAATGAGAGTTGGTGATAAATGACGTTACTAAGAATAAAAAACAAGTTATTCCACCTCATTATAATTCACGTGACCTACAACTAATTCCGGTAACATGAGTACAAAGATCGGTGCAAAGTCTTTGCACACACCAAATGCTATGTGAGATTATGTGAAAAAAAAGTATCCATTTCATTGAACGCTCTCAAGTCGTAAATAATTAAACATAAAAGTAAGAATAGTAATAGAAAGGAAAAAAAATTGGAAATTGAAGAGAGATATCAATATAATTCATTATACCAAGGCCCATCATATGTCCAAGGCCTACCATGTACCAAAAACCAACCAAAGATACCTTGGCTGGTTGGCTAATATCACGTATGACCTCCAGCTACAGCCTTTACAGCTTCCATCCATAGCAACATTAAGGCAGTTAAGGAGGTAATTTCCTCATTAGTGCAGGGCCCAGTAAGAAGTTATTGAATATTTATTTACGCATTTAGGGAATATTATGTACCTTGTAATCTGATCCCATTCTTCTTAAATAGGTTGGTGAAGGAGAATATTGGTAATTGGCTTAGGAGAGAGACAGTAAATACGGTCCTTTATTAAGTGCTAGATATATTCTATGGGTTTAAGATCTGGAGAACTTGCAGGCCACTTTCAAAGGTAGCCAATTATATTGAAGTCAGTCAGATGCTGTGTGGTAAGCTTATATAATATTTAGCCAATTATGTTAAAGTTAATAAGATGTTGGATATTAACCATTGCACAATGTACGAGGGGGGGGAAAGAAGTAGTACGACATAGTAGCAACTGCTTCCCACAAGATCACAACTCTACTCCCAACTCCCATCACTACAATACTCACTATATCCCCTACCACCTGCTAAACCATTTCAGAAAAGCACTATGAGGGTAAAGGGAACCTGCAGAAGTGAGTGTAAGTAGTTTAATTAAATAAATATTTACATAAAGTTAAAATAAAAATAAAATTAAATGATTTAGCGATTAGTCCTCGAAATCTTGAGCGGCGGCGATGGTTGACGAAGATGTGACAGCACATCGAGCGGGAAACCACGCGTGATGACCAGGTCCATATTATTGCTCTCCGAGAAATAGCGGAGTAGTCTTTCAGAAAGATAGCTGCCGAATTGGAGGAAAAAATAGGCCTTAAAGTTCACCATAGTACCTGTGCTCGCATCAATCAATGGTATTGGGAAACAGGTAGTCCTTCCAACTACCAGCGAACAGGAAGACCTCCAATCTTCTAGGAGTCTGATCTACTTGATCTAAAGTCTTTTATTAAAGAAAATAAAAGAAATAGAAGACTCTCTTGGGAGGATATTAAAGAAGAGAAGGGATTAAAGGCATCATCTAGGACAATTAGGAAGGCAGCTAAGAGTCTTAATTTAAATAAAAGAAAACCACGCAAGAAGTAAGTACTTTAATGAAGATTCAAGTGTTTACATAACTAAAAGATATTTTAGATGGGGATTGCACCCTAAAAATATACTAATTAGATTTGGTTGGTATATGAGAAAAAGAGCTTGAAAACTAAGAGACTGGTCCAGAATCATAGGGACTGATGAACTCTCATTCTCTACAGCTAGATTTGGGCAGAGAGGATGGGTGATAAGAGAACCTTCTGAGGAATATGATCAGAATTGCATTGATGAGGTTTAGGAGTCAGGAAGAAAGACAGTTATAGTATGGGGAGCCTTTTGTAGGGATTTGAGGTCAAAGCTAGTGGTAGTACCAGGAAAGGTTAAAGTATATTCTTATCAGTATATTAAGTATATTCTGGATCCAGTTTTAATTCCTTTCTGGCATGAGTGTTGAGAGAGATTTGGTTGGACTAGGGTTGTTGAAGATAGTACACCAGGGCATAAAGGGTAGGTTCTACCTTCTTATAATCATTGTATTTTCTGTTTTTTGATATAGAAATACTTACTTAAGAATATAATCTAACTACTAGTTTAATCACAGATATTCTACAAAGTGTAGAAAAAGGAATGGGGTGGATATATTGCCCTGGCCACCACAGTCACCAGACCTGAACTTAATTGAACATATTTAGGGAGATATGGAAACATACTTGAGGAAAAAGTATGGAAGAGTTGCAAGCAAGGAAGAGCTAATCAGAGCTGTAGAGGAAGCATGGAAAGCTATTCCTGATGGAAGGTTTATGGATCTTTGCAGAAGTATGCCAAAGCGGGTCAGAGAGGTTATTAGAAGAAAAGGGCACTAAACTCATTATTGATTTATAATTTTCTTTTTATTTTACTTTAAGGAAATACTAAGCATTTTTTAATTTTATCTCCTTTACTTATTTTATTTATTGAATGTAGTTGTGGAAAATGGTAGTACTATATGTTGTTGATATTGTTTCCGTATGGGAATTTGTGTTGCATGGGTGTCGTATTACTTTCTTCCCCCCCCTCGTACAGGAGTGTAATGATACTGCAGGTAGGCATAGTCAAATCGCTCTAAACCTAGCTGACACCAAAAAGAGTAAAGGGAAGGAGTGACAATATGATTACAATAGGATATTCCATTAATAGATTTTCCCCATTCTTTACAATTTCAAACTACCAGTGGTCTTTGTAGATTTCCGCATATGCTTCCCTATATTATAATTGTTTCAATCTTACAGAACTTAGGTACAAGGCAGTCTTCCAAGTACTCCTCTTAAGCAGTTTATATCACCCAAGTGTTACTAGCAAATCCTCTAATATTAAAGGCATATTCATTTGTCCAGATCACCTCATTTCAGTCCTCTACACTCTAGTCACTAATGGTATTTGCAAATAATTACCATACTATATTCTGTTTTATTGTTAAAAAAGGCTTAGTCCTAGCTATACAATAATAGTAAGTATGGCTGTCAAAAAGGTGACAGAGTGTATGCTCATGCATATAAATTTCCAGTTCCTAGGTGTTTGCGAAGAGTGATTTGTGAAAATTATCTGCTAAGAGGGTGGCATGGGCTAGAAGCTGGGCATGATTAGTAAGAAATAATATAAAAGGTCTACCAATCAGGGCTTGTGGGGGTGTGTCTTTTTTTTATATTTAACTTGTACTACTGGTATTTGTATGTTGGAAGAAGTACCTAGATGAGCGCAAATTGAAAAAAAAGTACTAGGAGGAAGCTGAACACTCTCAGCACTATGCAAAAATGGTCAAAGAGCAATAGTGCGTAAATATCTAATTTTAGATCTTAGAGAAAGAGTAATCTAGGCCTTGAGTACTAGAGATACAGGTATTTCATCATTGTCAACTACATTGAGATCTACAAGTACTTGTTGATTACTAAGTGCTTTCAGCTCTCTGAGTATTTCATCATATCCAAGTGCTTCCTGATCACTAAGTGCTCCATGATCTCTGAGTGTGGATATTGTAATTTTTAGTACTATTACACGTTTGAGTATTTTTTTTTTCCTCCTATAATACTTCAATAAAAGTCTCTACTGAGTTAAATTCTGGTTCCTTTATATATATTTTATTTATATTATGAGGTTAATATACTACAAGTTTAGGACAGTTGTTCTATTAAACTGAAGCTTTTCTCTTCACTAGTTCGCTGAAGCTTATGAAGTTTACTAAGGTTTAGATTGCGTGACTTGCTCTACACATTCTTGCCACTACATTGACTACTACTACTATCCTATGTTCACACTTTGTGTCTTCACTGCTCCTCACTTCATCCACTCTTCTCAGCCTGTTCTATCGCTTAATGCCTATTCCTAGTACATTGTTCTAGTACTCGGTATTCACAACATAATAATGCTTCCTACTTATATCATAAAGTTTGTTGTTTGGGTATCATACGATAGGTTGTTTAATTTAGTGGGTATAATGATCTCTTCTCAGATAGTTAGTTCTTGGCGACAGGGAAAGATACTTCTTTTCTTCTTCTCCTGCTTTCTTCGTCTTACGATAGCACTAGGCCTCTGCCTACATTACCGATAGTATAAGACCTTTGTCTTCTATTGAAAATGCCTATCGTAAGTTTTCTCTAACTCTTCTGCGTGAAGGACTTTCCTTGGCGTAACGATAATGTTGCAATATAGATAAAGATCGTAAAAGTATTTTAGATTTGTTAAAGTAATAAATAGGAAAAGTACTTAGAATTCAATCTAATTTTATTTATACTAGTACCGCCAACACCGGCATACGACCAGTCTCCCCCACGCTCTATAAAAACAAACTATCTAAAATACACTACAGCAGACCATTCCGCCCCACAACCACTCCTCCCAAACATAAATCCAAAAATCACTACCTAACTGGGCTCACGGGTGCTCATAGCAACTAGTGCTGCCCCGGATTAACGTGTCTTCCCACTTCGCTACCCAACTACCGTCTTATACCCTCACCCCTATCCGCCTTCAACACAATCTGTCCCACATACTCTACAAAGGAAACATACAGTCTATCCCAACACCCCTCTGTCCTTTTGTAATGTAGTCCCAGGTCCACATACCCCTCAGCCAGAACCATCCCACAAAACGAACAGTGCTTTTCTTTTAGCAACCCATTTGCCTTGGCCCATCGCAGAACTACAGACGTCCGAGTCGCGAGGTCTAGCTCATCCCATTGCTGGTACCGAGAATGCCAGAACCGATCGTGACATGTCCGTAAACAGTGGGGCCTTTTCTCAAAGTGTTCGGCGAAGATGACTCGCTTCTGGGTGGCTGTCACAGAGATTGCGGTCCCACAACAGGGACAGTTGCAATGTCGCTGGTTGGGCAAAAAGAACCACTTCTTTGGTATGGTCACCAGTCCCGGTAGCACACATCCACTGCCATTGTGTTTCTTCTCGCACCGGGTGCAAGTCGTTGGATCCCCTACCGTCACCAACCGACCACTTATTTCCACCATCAGCGTGCCATCAAAAGGGTTGCCTGCTACTACCCACTCCCCGTCCACTGCCTTAACATGCTGGGGAATCCCTAGTCCTAACCACCTGTGACTCACCTACCAGCACCTCCACCGCAATATCGCTGAATCCTTGTACAAGTCCTCGTCAGCCGGGCGTCCTATAGTATAGCAGGGGCACTCAGTCCAGTGGTGTCTGTCATCCTTTGCTCTACAGCTGTCATGTCTGACCAAGCCCGTACCCGCTGCGAATTCTCAGTAAAACGTAGGAATCCATGCGGGTAAGACCATGAAGATGCCGAGGTGCCCTAGGTTCACAAGCATAATACCCATGTCCCTCCCTGTCATGCCAGGAACCCCACTCTTCTTTACGGAACTCGCAGGCCAAGGCCGCATGCCTGATCCCAAAACTCACACCTTCCCAACGTACAGGGCACAATGGACGACCCATATAAGCCTTAGCTCTCTGGTCTACCATCTCATTGCTGTTGATGCCCATGTGTCCCGGAACCCAGCTAATCCTGACATGGCTAAACTCGTTAACAAGTGGTACTATAACTTCCCACAGCTCAGCTGAATCCCCTTCCGAAAACATATTGTCCACCAGGGTGAGGACTGGAACGCAGTCCAGAAACACATAGACCGAGCGCCTCTTGGCCATTCCTTGGGCATGTCAGAGCACACAGACAACCGCAAACAGCTCGCATTCAACAATGCTCCAAGACGGGGGAACTGAGCACCTATCGACACAGGTCAGGGCCCCTTTCTCAAATACCGCCCATGCCACACCAGCCCCTTCAGAGGACTTGGACCCGTCCGTGTATATGACCACATCTGAGGACTTGCAAAGATCTGTGTACAGCAAACGGTGGCATGCAGCCATCACTGCCTTGCCTTTCCCAATCGCAATTGTGGCGTGGCATGGGAGTTCCTTGTCCGAGTTCTGCCAATGTACCACTATCCCTTCCTGCTTCCAACTGAGCCGTATCTCACCGAACCACGGGTGCTGATCACAGTACCAGTAGTTGATAAATCGGCTGTAGCACCTCCACTGCAGATACCTTCCTTAGATGGCAACAGGTGGTGTTCTGAACTCAGCCAGCAGTAAATTGTTTGCCAGCTTCATAGGGGTCCGGACAACCGATTGGAGGCAGTCGTTGACGTGGACATGAATCTGTTTCACATACGACCCGTGGTTGGTTACAAATTCAAGCCCGTAATACACGGTCGGAAGGTAGGCTGCTTGCACCAAGCGGTAAGTCTCCCATGCCCCTAGCCCACCAACACTCCCAAACCTCCTCCCCAATGCCAAAATCCTTCTCCTAACCCCCATCCCCCTTTCCAACCAATACTTTACATGAGAAGAAAAGTTAAGAAATACATTAAACCTATACCCAAGAACCTGCAAATCCTCAGAAGGCATAACCATTTCTCCCAACAATTCCATCCCTCCCCATGCCCTGTCCCCAAACCCAATCCACTGGGTCTTGAGGGCACTAAACCCCATCCTCCTAGCTCTTGCTATACGATCGCAGTCTGTAAAAATTTCCCCTACATGGTACCTGGCAGCGTTATAAGAATCTGCGGCCACCATGATGACCCTGTCATCAACGTATGAGATCACCAGTTGTCAGACCCCAGGGGAGTAACACATTCACGGTGTGAATATATCCGCCACATAGGCCCCAAAGAGAAAAGGAGAGAGAGGCGAGCCCTGAGGCACTCCTTTGCTGACATAGTAGGCCTTAGAGATGCATCCATTAAAACGAAAATGAATCGACCAACAGGAAGTCGATCTTCGTACCCACTGACACAGGTTTGGCGGACACCCCCGGGCAACCAGGAAGTCTGACAGGAGGTCAATATCAATGTTATCAAATCCTCCTTCAACGTCCATGGACAAAACCAGCTGTTTATAGCCCTCATTATGCCGTAGGAATTCAAAGACCACCGCCATGGTGTCGTGAACTCCCCTCTTCTGGCGAGAACCAAACTGTGTCTCCCCCAGGTCAGGACACATGGCCAGTCTCAGCAGGACCATGCGTTCTGCAACCTTTGCAGGTGTCGGGAGGAGGTGTATCATTCTCCATGACTTGACGACATCGTATCTGGGTTTGTCAATCTTTGGTATGAGCACTAACTCTGCCCGGTGCCAATCCGGTATATCGTGACACAGCCCGTAGTCAACCAAGCGTCGCAAAGTTGTTGTATCCCTCCGCTTCCAGAATTGTATGAACGGGTATTCGATATCGTCCTCGCCTGGACTCGTGTTCGTAGGGGACCTAGCAAGGGTGATCTCCATTTCCTGAGCACTGTCCATATCAACCATGGAGTCTTTCCAAGGAGTAGGATCGCCAGGGAAGAACTGTTGTGCAATCAGGTCGCTGATATCGGAATGTGTCGTAGCGTAGGACCCATCTGGTCGGGCCATGGAGGGAAGTGTTCACTTGGCTTCCAATCTTCATGCTAACCGAAAAATGTCCAGGTCCTGACTCTCAGCTATCTTGGTCCTGATGTGTTCGAACCTGGCCCTCAACAGGCAAGCCCAGTACACACTCCTGACCAGTTTGTAGTCCTCCGTCCATTCCACCTTACACTTGGAGTATCGCCATAGCTGAGCCATGTCCAGCCTCATCGTTTCCAACTCCGGTGTCCACCACTCGCACCGACCTCTGCCAATGGAGGCCTGCGGGAGCGTGTCCACCACACGCCTCACCCCTTCCCACAACCTCTCATCGCCCACTTCTTTAAGGGCATCCAGCTGCATCCCAACTTTTTCCCAGACTGCTTTCTTCCAAGCCGGCCTCCGATGCATAATGTTATCAGGAAGGTCCACTTTCAGCTTAAGGGCTTGAGCATTATACTCACAGCCAGCGGTGTCCATGTATCAATGCCGGACATACGGTGCCCGGTGTAGGCAAAGGTCGATTCTGGAAATATCTCGAAAGGTCAGTACCGTCGGCGGTACCATATTCAGATTACGGGCCCGGGCCATGAACCACTGTTTTAGCCACTGTCCTCCTGTATTGTTATGGTCTGCATTGGGGTTCCAGTCTTGATGTCTGGCATTGAAGTCCCCAAACACGATGTCAGGTTCCCCTAGCTCATCCAACTATTGGATAAACTGGTCCTTGGTATAGCCAGGTCAAAAGTAAACTCCAGCACGTACCTTCTTTGCCCCTTTCTCCCAATACCCAATCTGAGCACTGCCTTCCCCATGTCCCACCACCTCAAACAGCCCACAAATGTGGGACCGAACAAATACCTCAACACCTGACCCTGTAACAAAAGAAAGCAAATCCCACCCATCAACATCTACTGGTACATGTTGTCCCTCCCGATCAACAGGCGGTTCAATAATAAACAACAAATCAACAAAAGAAAATAAATCAAACGCCAGCGCCCTGTTCCTACTACTCCCCACGTTTAATGCCATTGTCGTAATAAGCATTAAAAGGGGGCCTCGACTGATCCACTCGGGCCACAAGGGCCAGAGGCATTGGCGGAGCCGGTATCCGGATCCCGGGCAACCCAACTCGTTTCCTCATCTCGGGACTTGGTGGCGGTGCCAACCCTAGTTTTTAAAATTCCACGTGCCGGGAAGGGGGAAGGCAGTTCGGGTTCCTGACCTTTGGCCTTTTCCTACTTATGGCGGGGAATCTCTTCTTCCTCATCACTGCTGATCTCGACCAGCCTGGGTGTTGGGGACCTTCTACGGCTGCGGCTTCTTCTCCTCCTATTCCTTTCTACCCTCTTACCCTGCTGTTCTGGTTTTTTGACAGGTTCCTTCGCGGGTCTTGTTGGTGTGGCCATTCCTTGTCCAGCAGATGAGGAGGGTGGAGTCGGGAATGACGATTTGATACCTGGGCATCGCTCATATCCTGTGAAGTGGTCCATCCGGTCGCACAATCAACACTGTCTCCTGGTATGTCCACAGGCCTGACCTACTCCTCCAGGACAAGCAAGCTGGCTGCACATGTATTCTCGAGAAAAATGTTCTCCGAAGCAGAATCGGCACCGAGGGGGGCGGACACATGTCGCTTCGAAGTGGCCAGTTTCCAGGCACCTACCACGCACCTTAAGGGGGCGATGCTCTTCAAAGACTCTGACATTGCGGGCACCTCCTCGCAACCAAATCTTTCCCTTTGCCAATCCTTCCTTGATGGCCTCATTATTTTCCACCACGAAGCGGATGCCGTGACTTACAGCATTGGCATGCCTCATGGCGTGTATGGACCCCATAATATCGGGCCTGGACACAGTAACTACACCAGTATTGGATTGCTCCAAGTCAGTGCGAAGGCCATCGAAAGCTGCGCTTCCAGTCTATCCTTCTACCCTCCAAATCGACCCCCATCCGGTGTCAGCAAGTGGGACACCAGAAACAAAAATCTTCACCTTTTTCAGGTTCCTCTAGAATTCGAACTCTGGGAGTGACAATTCCCTCAGCAGATCAAGCCTGGCTTTGTCCAACCTGTTGCCTAATTCTGTCACGGAGTGTGCCGCCAAAGTCAGGAAGATGCATCCAATTTCCGGCTGGACATGTCCTGCGCGAATATAAGGAGCATTTCTCTGAATCTTTCCCTGATTGGAAAAGGTCGTATTGATCCGCTTTCGGATTGCCTCAATACCGACACCCTCTGGCAGGGCAACCTTCTTCTGAGTGGCGAAGCGTATGGTGATGTGCCTCCCCCTAGCATCTGGGGTTGGCGACGAGCGCTGTGGTGGTGGTACTGAGTTCAGTGGGTCTGAGGGCCCCATTGGTACCCATCGGTATTCCTGTTGTGTCTGAGCCACGGCTACTTTGATGCTGGCCAGGGCTGCTGGCCCGGATTGAGCCGCCATAGTAACAGGTGTCGCAACATTCGGAGCCGATTCCTGTTTATCAGCCTTCCCCTGAGTCTTGGCCGGGGTCGCCGCTTCCCTTTCTTCACCAGATCCTCTGGCAGCTTTTCTTCTCCTTCTGGCAGCACCACTCAGGTATTTGCCACGTTTCCTTCATTCTTTTCTTTTATCTTCCCCCTCCCCCTCCTCCTCTTCCCAGTGAACAGACCTGCCTTCACCTCCACAGGCTACTCGCAATACTACCCCCCCCTCATGGGAGGAGCTGCCGCTGCTGCTGGACTGGTGGGATGAGGTCGCTGATGCAGGCCGGGCAGGACGTACCTGTTCCTGTAGGCTAGCGGGGTACTTGGACACATATGCCATTCGTTTTACTACCTCCGTAAACGAGGCTTTACCAGTAGGAGCCCTCATAGGACCCTCCTTTCTCGTAGGGGTAGGGGATGGTAGGGCTGGCTCCGAAGAGATAACGGGAGTACTGTGAGGTGCAGCAGTAGGGGGGCGGCGGCGGGGGGACAACTTTATCTGAAGGGCTTCAATTTCCTCCCCTTGCCTTTCAACAATATCAGTCAGTGCCTTAACTGCCCGTTCTAAGACATGAACTCGACTCCAGTAGTTTATCCTGTTCCTCAGACCTTCATCGTCAAAGGTAGGGCCACTGTTCATCCAAGTTTGTACATCCTGTATTGTGTCATCTTCAATCGACCCGTACTCTGAGGAGAGGAGAGGTTGAATATTGCCAGACCGGATATCCTCCAGGCCTTCCTGCATGGACCCGATTACACTACCTGAGCGGGGTCCAGGAGAGGAAGTTCTACCAACATCCAGCATCTCACAGACACCTGCCATGATCGAATCCGCCAGGGCCACTACAGTGTCGGTGTCCACTGGTTGGGTTTCTGGGAGCTGAACCTCCAATGGGGTTAAATCGCCACTGGGGGTTTCTAAGGGACCCTCCTGTTGGCCTCTGGGAGGTGACACCCATTGTTCAATAATAGGCGGAGGTGATGAGCCCATAGCTGGTGAAGGGGCGTATAAGCTGTCACACAAACCAGTTGCTTCCGAGTTGTGCCCATCACCTAGGCCCATAGGGGTGTCTCTAACCATCACCCCAGAGGTAGGAAGGACATCCTTAGTCATCAGCGGGGACGGAGAAAGAGGTGTGGCCTTGATTGTTGATGGGAGCACCCCAGGCGGAGGTGTAACCGGTACGAGTACTTAGTTTAGTTTTATGTTTTGTTTTAAGTATCGCTTTGATACTTAGTTTAGTTTTATGTTTTGTTTTAAGTATCGCTTTGATACTTAGTTTAGTTTTATGTTTTGTTTTAAGTATAGCTTTGATACTTAGTTTAGTTTTATGTTTTGTTTTAAGTATCGCTTTGATACTTAGTTTAGTTTTATGTTTTGTTTTAAGTATCGCTTTGATACTTAGTTTAGTTTTATATTTTGTTTTAAGTATCGCTTTGATACTTAGTTTAGTTTTATGTTTTGTTTTAAGTATCGCTTTGATACTTAGTTTAGTTTTATGTTTTGTTTTAAGTATCGCTTTGATACTTAGTTTAGTTTTATGTTTTGTTTTAAGTATCGCTTTGATACTTAGTTTAGTTTTATGTTTTGTTTTAAGTATCGCTTTGATACTTAGTTTTGTTTTATGTTTTTAAGTATCGCTTTAATACTTAAGGAGTTTTACCAAAGTGTATCGATTGATACCTTTGATTAGTTTCGTTCATGTTGAGACATGAACAGATTTGTGTATTTAAAAGACCACCTGTTTCTATGATAGAAAGGGCAGACTTCGACAGACAGTATTTCAATATACTTGGTTGAACGGTTACTTCTTTGTTTCTCAGTACACCCTCGAAGCCTCCTTGAGTTCTCAGCTCTTGCCTCATCTCCGGAAGAACAGGCCACCTGCCAACTATCGTATTCTTTACCGATAACGAGATTAGCACCTTGCGAACACGTTACAGGAGGGATGGCCAGGTGCCCCTGGTGAACTCCTAGGAGTAGGCCAGGAAGAGTGGGGACAATCTGTTTTTTCCGTTCCTCATCAACGTTGATAGCCCTTAAAAATTGGGGACCAAGGAGAGGAGCAGTAGATCGCTTAGTGGAAGATGCCGACCGTGCCTGACGGCGTGTTCCAGAGGCAGGAGGGCTATAATCCTCATCATCAGGGTCGTCCAGTTTGAACTTTGGGGTTTCGTAAAGAGCCCTTTTGCCTGAAGACATTCCTGCCAGGAAGGAGGGAGTCGAGGAGCCGATCCCAGCATTGTGGGCCTGGCGGAAGAAGCTGGGCATCTTGCTTTGGACAGCCCTAGCGAGGAGAAGAGTAGTGGACCAAGAGCTAGCCTCAACTGTGGTGGCAGTTGAGTTGTCCTTGGTAGGGGGGACGGAGGATTCTGGGACTATAGCCTGAGAATCTTTGGGAGGGGAAGGTGCGGGAGCTGGAGAGTATTCCGAGCCACGGTCTGAGTTGAACCGAACGAAGAGCCCTGTGGTAGTGTCTTTGTCCAAGCCATACTTGGCTGAACAGCCTCTCCCGATCAGGAAACCTCTCACCAAAACCTCCACTTTTATCTTGGGAATGGTCGTGTCAGCAACTGTTTGCCGAACCAAATTATCAAACTGCGGGTTCACCGCATTCCGACACCCGTGACAGTGGTGAAACTGTAAGAAATTAAAGTTTCCTTTGTGTGCAACATATGACCGTGTAGTCGTAGGCATGAGGCCACGGTCAGCCTCGCTAGCAGGCGCAAGAGACAAGGCCACACAGGCTGTCTCAAGTGAGGAGGAGGGGTTAGAGTTGAACCTAACAGGGAACGATATCCTCGAAGGGGGGGGGGAATCTGTGGAGGAGGAGGCTGTCGAAGACGCCATCCTTGCCCAAACTATACTCAGTGATTACCGGGACCAGGCCACAGATATCACACACTGAAGTATCTTTTAAGCGAGAACAACAACTTCTAACTGACCGCCCGAAACGAAAAACACAAACAAGCCACAGTAGATGAAGTATTTATCGCGAGTGAAATAAGGTAAAGTATTGGTTATGCTCACTTCCAACACGGAGTGCAAGAAGTAGGAAAAGTACTTAGAACAAAATGTGAAGAACCTATCCTCCTCAGCCGCAGTGGCCTCTGTATATAGTGTTCTTCCTGCCCGTAGTCATGTGACCCAAAGTGGTCACATGTGCGAAACCAAATCATAACAACCTGGTCATGTGACTAAACTGGTCTCATGCTCAAAACCCATGACCTCATAGCGAGGTCATATGCACAAACTCATAAATCAATTATAACACAATAAACAAGTCATATGACTCGACTGAGTCATATACGTGAAACTCATGACCTTATAACAAGGTCATGTGCGAAACATAAATCATATGCACAAGGCCTACCTGCAAGGCACACTCGCAAGGCATACGCATCAGATGCACTCGCAAGGCATACTCGTCAGGCACATGTCCAATGACTCATATTTGAGCCATGTGCGAAAGCATCACAAATCCCACACATAACAAATCATATGACTCGAATGAGTCATATGTGTGAAACAATAACATACCTGTAACTCATAACTATGTGTCACATGAAAACCTTTTCCTTGCCAAGCCACATTCGTAACATTAGCTCCTCTCCCCCTAAGCCTGAGTCCCATCAGGCTCTTTCCCCAAGCTTCAATTGTTCCCGTCCTGCTGAGCCCATGTACCTCTGAAGCCTATTGAACTTGTCGTCCGCTTCCCTCCATCTTACCCTCACTGTTTCCAAGGTGAGGTTTACCATCTCGATCGTGTGCCTCTGAACATCATTCAGCTATCGTAGCTTCACGATCATTTTGTTATTTACCGAAATTGTTGCTTCGGACTGACCAAGTTGTTCCCGGAGTCTTTGGATTTGCCTGTGTAGGCTCCTGGCATCTGGTTCCATTCTGTCGATGAGTTTTGCACTTCCTCCTCTTTGGACCTCATACTCGAGGCTCTAGCTCTCTGCCATACAGTGGCATCTTTTCCTTCCAACTCTTTCTTTGTCCCATCCTTCTGTGGATAGTATTCCACAGAGATTTTCTTTATCCTGTACATCTTGCACGTGTTGT
Organism: Tuber melanosporum; assembly: GCF_000151645.1. Lineage (NCBI taxonomy): Eukaryota > Fungi > Ascomycota > Pezizomycetes > Pezizales > Tuberaceae > Tuber > Tuber melanosporum. The sequence continues at coordinate 270,005 of NW_003299114.1, read as the reverse complement.
TGTAGCACTGTTTCCAGTGCCTTAGGGCATGGTCTAGGCATGGACTGTACTTTTTGTATTCTCTCGGGAACCATCCCGAGCCTTCCTTGTTCCCGTAGTACGTAGGACATCCATCGTTGTAGCATACCATTCATGACATAGCGTTATGCTGTGCTTGTTTTTCTCTTTCCCTGAGTTCTTTGTCGGTCGGCCCAATGAATGAATATTTGGGTCTGGTCAGTGTGGTTTGGTGGGGGCTATCGTCCCAGCCCTCGTATTGTTACAATAGTGCGGGAGCCTTTTTCTCGCCTTTGTCTTGGTTGAACGTGATCGTTACCTGGGCCAGGCTTGCCTAGGTATCGATGGTGGAAGGTTGAGATGGCATTTTGTGTGTGTTTGAAGTTGTGTGTGAAGTACCAAGTTTTATGGTGTTCGGGCGAATATCCTGTCCACTTGACTCAGTATTGGAGGTGGCCGTGGTAGAAGCGAGAATAGACTATTTCGTTGAGTTCGTTTTCTGGTTCTCCGTCAAGTTCGATCAGAGGAGGAGGAATAATTGTTTGTGAGGAAAACGTGTTGTCATTGTGTAATTCGAGAAGTGAGATGTGGAATATGTTGTGTATTCGCATCGAGAATGGAAGGTCGAGTTTATAAGCTTGGCTGCCCACCCTTTCCAGTATCCTGAATCGTCCGATTTTCTTGTAGCCCAATTTCTTTAATGGTCATGTCGTATAGATATTGTGTGGTATTCGCTATACCATATCTCCCGGTTGTATGTTCGGATCCGGTCTTCGGTGCTTATCGTATTGTTCTTTTCATCGTTATTGTGCTTGACTCATTTCGTATGGTAATATTTCGTGTAGTTTTCCCATATCTGTTTTGTCTAGTATTATACCATTAATCGTATAATATGTGGTCTGACTTTGTAGATGTTGTCTATAATTCGCAAAGAAGGGTGTCGTGCCACATGTTTCTTGCTTTCCATTGATGTATGCGAATTCTGCCATTGATAGAAGTTTGGACTAATCAGCTTGTTGGTAATTGACGTAGGCCTGTAAATATTGTTCAAGTATCGTGTTTACCTGTTCCATTTGTCCATCTGTTTATGGGTGAAACCCTGTGCTCAGCCTGTTTTGTATCCTCGTTTCACCGGTTACTTTCTTTCATAGTCCTGATGTGAATAGTGTTCCTTGGTCGGTAATCATATTCTTTGGGAGGCCATGAAGTCAGAAGACTTCTTGGAAGAATGTTTGTATAAAATCCCTCGTGTTGATATCATTTCTCACTGGAATGAAATGACTCATTTTGGTCAGACAATCCACCACGACTAGGATGCTATCGCAATTTTCCGATGCCGCTAGGTCTCTGATGAAATCTATAGTAATTGTTTCCCATGGTCATTTGGGAACTTCGTTCGATTTCAGTAATCTACATGGTCCGTGTTTAGCCGTTTTCGTCCTTTGGCATATGTCACAGTTTTGGACATGTCGTTTAACATCTTCGCGCAGTCCTGGCTAACAGAATGGCCTCGTGATGAATTCCGTGGCTTTAGCCGTTCCTCTGTATCCTGCCGTTCGGATATCGTGGTGTTGTCGTATGATGTTGGTTCTTTTCTCTTCTTTCTCCAGAATCCATTGTTTTCTGTTGTACTATATATTTCCATCCTCCCATTAGCATCAACCTAGAGCAATTCCTTTTATCTCCTTTTTTCCTTCTTTTAATGCTCCTCTTATTGCCTGAATTGTTTTGTCTTCTTTGTTTGCCTTCTTAATTTCCCTTTCCTCCATTGATGTGAATTGGATAACCTCTATTGCCTCGAAGTAGGTTTTTGGTAATAGTGTTCGTATTTTTTGTTTGATTCTTTCGTCTTCTTTTGTTTGTGGTTTGTCACTTGCAATCCTTGTGAAAGCATCTCACTTTCTGCTCTCTTTGCCTGGTCAGTATTCGATTTTGAAGTTGTATTTGCTGAGGTGTTCCATCTACCTTATTTGGCGGTGGTTCAGCTCTTTCGTAGTCATGAACGGGACCAGATTCTAATGGTCGGTTAGAACTCGGACTGGATGGTTGTTGTTCAGAACATATCTTCTCCATTCCTTTAATGGTTGAACTATCACTAATAGTTCTTCGTTCGCAATATCATAGTTGCACTCTGTAGAGGTCATTGTCTTGGATCGGGAAGATGCTGGCCTCCATTTCCCGTCTTTGTATTGTTGCGATAGTATACCTGAGCACACATATTTTGAGGCGTCTGTTTCGATCATTGTCCTTTGGTTTGGTTCGAAATGAACCAGTATGAGTGCCGATGTTAGATGCGTTCGTATTACAACATATGTTTTCTGTTCTGTTTCTCCCCATTCCCATTTCTTGTCTTTCTTTGTTAGGTTATAGAGTAGTTTTGCAAGCCTGCTAAATCTCTCTATGAACCTTCGATAAAAGTTGCAGAATCCCATAAAGCATTAAACATCTGTGTTGTTGTTTAGTTTGGCCCAATCCCATATTACTACTGTTCTGACTGGGTTGACCTTGACCGCGCTTCGATTGATGATAAATTCAAGGTATTCTGTTTCCTCTTTATGGAATTCGCATTTTGTGGATTTGATCTTCATTCCTGATCCTTGAATTGCGGCCATGATATTGCTGATATCCTTCTGGTATTTTTGCATGCTTTCTGAGTAGATGAGTACGTTGTCCAAGTATATGATGCAACATATGTCGAGGTATTTATTGAGTACTCTGTTGATCCATCTTTGGAACGAAGCAGGTACATTGGTTAGCCTGAAAGGTATAACCAAGTATTCAAACATTCTGTATCTCGAGGCAAATGTAGTCTTCCATTCGTCTTATGCCTTGATGTGTATATTGTGGTATGCGTCCTTGATGTTGAGCTTGGTGAAGTATTTTGCTGACTATAGTCTATCCAGTGTCTCTCCAATTAAGAGTAGTGGATGTTAATCTTTCTTGGTAACCAAATTGAGGGCTCTGTAGTCCATACAGAGTCTCATTTTTCCATCTTTCTTTTTGATGAATAGTATTGGGGATCTTTCTGATGTGAAGAAGTCTTTAATCCATCCTCGCTTTAGGTTTTGCTTGATGTACTTCCTAAGTTCTTCGAGCTCTGCTTTTCCTAGTGGGTATAACTTCTTGTAGGGAATCTCTTTTGTTTTTCCTGTTTTCTTGTCTGTGTCCAGCTGAATTTCATGATTGATTCTGTTAGGAATACCAGAACCCGATACCTAGGAACCACCCTAAGTAGGGTAACCCCACTTGGAATTACAATCTCTGGTCTCCAACACCCCCCTCCGGCTCCCTTATGGGGCTTACACGTCATCATATATATCAATCTCATTTGCGTCCTGTGACTATATTACCACAGAATTGAAGGTGTTAGAATAACACCATATATGTCGCCACCGTCTGTCTGACCGGATCCTGATTGCAGGTTATATGAGAGGGGACCTTCGGCTAGGTCTGGGAAGTAGAACGGAGTGATTCCGTCAACTACTCAGTGAGTTAATTGGCTCCAAAGACATGATACCTTTGCCATGGGCTGTAAGTAATGGGACGGTTTCGTACAAAAAGATGGTATCAAATGGTAAAGGATCTCTACTAGAGACCAATACATTTACATGCACCAGAAGAGTCTAGAACTCCAAAGAACACTACCAATGAAGACAACGAACTTCACAGAGTGTTGCAACTGGGTTTCGGAACACATCATAACTATGGGGTGATCCTCAATACTACAATGGTTACTGAAACCTACTACCCAGAGAGTAACCAAGGGTTGCCGACCAAGGGATTAATTACCACTCTGGTGGAATAGCTTCCTGCGAGTTGATAGGAAGTCATCCAGAGAAAATCTATTGGTTGGGTATGGAGTTACAAAGGATCGAAGTCAGACGACCTACGATGGGTGTAATGACGACCACCTTTGTAGATATAGTCGTGGATAAAACTCATCATTTTATCAATGGCGAAGACAATTGGAGCCAACTCAGTTCGACTTAAGAACTAGGCCATAAGTCCAAAGACTTTGCTAATGGGGATATTACTATTGGAGACAGTACATTTCCTAAAAAGAAATATTGTAATTACTAAAGAAGGTGTGATGGTTTTCAGGGTCCACAGGTGTTCGCACCTTGGAAGAAAACTCGACGTCGTGAATTATGATTAAAGCAGTACATAGTTGTATGATAAATAGATGTAGTCCGCGAACACTCAGATGCAGAATATAAATATCGAAGTTCCTCTCAAGCTTTAGACATCATCAAGCAACAGAGAAGAGACCTTAACAATATAATATTATTTTTAAGATTCTACCCTACTTTACCTACTTTACTTCGCTCCTAGTAGTCATAAACAAAATGAGCCAAGTCTGAGCCTTTCTAGACAATCTCCGTCTACAAAAACAAATCTCGATTGGCCTAGACAATCTTGAAGTCTATTAAGTTGTCTCCGTCTAATAGTATATTGTTAGATCTTCTGGTTACCAAGTCTCTCTAATCGGTTACCACTTGCATGGGTTCGATTCACACTTTCAGTGAAGTCATTGATACTACGGTAGGCCTAAATACCCTTGAAGAACTATCCTGAACCAATTCGATTTTCGAACTACCGACAAACGTTCACTTGCCATCTATCGGTCAAGTATTTTCTAGTCAGTTTGAGCTTTCAGAAGTACCATTTGTATTACAAGAAGCTCCTTCGAGGTATATCGGCCCCAACTTAGTTCTTACAAAGAAACAATTTCAAAGAATATACGAAACCTGGTAGGGACCAGAATTCAGTTAGAAACCCTTCCTTGACTGGGATACCAGCGAGGAAAGTTCTATTAGCAGCAGGTTCTCTGCTACTATACCTCTAGCATGGAGACTTGAAACTCATCCAAACTCCCATTAAAACCTATCCCCTCCTACCACATATTCTACTTAAGCGGAAACCTCCCAGAACGTGGGCTTCATAGCCCGCTTACGAGAAAAAGAAGCTCACAAACGAGTGAGAGAGATGGCTCAACCTCCTAAACAGATTCTTCCAGGAGAACCAATGGATACCTCAGGAGACGATTACTCTATAAGTTTCAGTCATTCTTCCTCTCTCCCTCCCACTCTTCGGAAACCTAGTGGAGGACAAGAGGGCAGGGCTCACAGTGTCCTTCAGTCCTCAAGAGTCCCTTCTCCTACTTCACGATCTACAACACCACGTCCAAATTCCCATGCAGCAGATCTCGCAAGACTTGCTGCTAGGGTAGGAATTGTCATAGGTCAAATCCGACAAGACATATCAACCAGTATTGATACTGCCAATATTGCCTTTGACACCATATCAGCAGATTCTCAAACCAATACATGAGGACTGATAGCCGTCCAGCAACGATTGTTGGAAGAACCAGATATACATAACAATGACATTGCTATTATGTTACGTCAGTGTACAATGGTGGAAGTGAATGTCCAAGAGATCCAAGAAAGGATCAATAGGGAGATTGCCGCCAAATTGGCAGCACAAGATGCATGACAAGAGCATCACGAAGGGGTAACCACCCAACTACAGCGAGAAGCTCTAGAACGAGACCTCACTCTGGAATGCGCTTTCCAAGAGTTCAGAGTACAACAGACCCAACAAAATACCGCAATGTGAACCTTGATATCCAATTTGGCCGCAAGACAAGAAAGCGACTCAGACAGGTATAGCGACTTTACCTGTACCCTCCAGAGGGATCAAGCCCAGATATGCGATACCCTATCACTAGTTCTTAACAAGCTTAAGGCACTAGATAGTGGACAACCAGGTAGTCGGCACGCTACGTTGTAATCAGTCCCAGAAGAATAGGAAGAGACTGCAGAATGGGGAGAACCTGAGGAAATCCCTCCTCGAGACAAAGGGAAACAGAGAGAAGGAGAATCTCCAACTTTTTTAATACCAGGCAGCAACCCAGACGATGAGAGTGATGATGGAGATGACGATGGAAATGGAAGAAAACGTGGAGGAGGACCATTGAGATTCAAACGGGGATTAACCCTTGAGCAGCGTGGAACAGCTGATGTACTTGCAGAAGCATTGGCTTAAAGGGTTAAACGACAGGCAGACCCGCCCCCATTTTTCAAAGCAAAGACCAGTCAATACGTTTACCATTGGTTAACTCAATGTATAGACTACTTCGAATAAAACCCAAGAATCTAGGATGATGATCGAGAACGCATTATTTACACCTTGGGAAGGACAAAAGGGAATCAGGTCTGTCCAATAGCTGTATGGTATCGATGCGCAATGGATGGTCTCCGAGGAGAAGAACAACACCCGGAACTATCTTCCTAGACTCGCTTTGAGCACGAATTTACTAGTCGGTACGCCCCTCTTGAAGAAGGACGAAAGGCCATACTGGATATGGAATCTGTGGAGTACAAAAATGATATTCAGACCTTTATGGGGAAAATGCATAATCTGAATCTCCACGCCCGATTAAAAGGACCAGTCTGGCAAATGGCATGTGATAGAAAGTTGTTCTCCAAGATTAGGTGGCGACTCTTCTTAAACAAGTATGATACCGATGCCGAATGGGAAAAAGCAGTCTGAGAAGCAGGAAGGGATGAGGAGGAACAACAGGAACAGGACCACCTAGATCTGGACAAATCAAAACCCGTAAGGACGTCTTCAGACAAGAAACCTGCCGACAAAATTCAACCAAAGGAAAAAAGGGAGAAACCCTGTATAAAGGGAGGTGGTCCCTCCAAGAAATGGAAACAGGGACCGGAACCCAATAAACTGGTAAAGAAATCTACTGGGACTACGAAGTTAATACACACAAACTTCAAAGCTGCCCACAAAGGAATCCCCCAGTCAACTATTGATGAAAGAAAGCGGGATGGTAATTGTACTCATTGTGGTAAGAAAAACTATGACTACAAAACCTGCTGAGGACAAATTCAGGTGTCTAGAACAAGGGCAGATGACCGCCCATTCAAGACACTAAGGCCTAGAAGAGTGGCAACAGTTAACCGTCCCAGAAAGATTTCTGCTGCCCAAGTCCCAAGAGGTAATAAACTCTGGGAACTAGGTGATGACGAAGAGATGACTTAGGTCATCTCATTGGTACCGACAACTACAGTGTTCAGGTAGTCTAGAGGAGACATACTCTCCAGGAATCGAAATCAACAGCAAATTAAGGAGATGTCAAAGCGAAGAAAACGACCTTGCGAGCATGACCTGAGTGGGAGTACACGCGTCCTTCTTGCTACAAGAACAAGGGGATTAATAAAGAGCAATCTACGCATTAGCGGTGCCTCTATGCTTCCCAAGGGAGTGACACAAGCTCAACCTAAGTACCTAACACATGACCGTTAGGGCAGTCAGGCACGTAATCTGGATACTGAAATGTCTCCGATAAGGACCAAAGCCTGGACAGGAAACAGACCGCACCAAGAGTTCTGGAGGGAGCAACAGTAGGGCTAAGATGAAGGATCTAGAGGATAAGTGAAGCACATCTTCAATATACATGAGAAATAGGTACAAAGAGCTCTAGTTCTTACCTTTAGTTACTGCTTCTTAGGTGCCGTGCTGGTACTGAACGGAATTCAATAAAGTGAGGACACTGTCCACGGTTAAGCGAGGGTAGAGAATAAGCCCAGGAAGGTTATCAAAGAGACAGCCGACCAGCCCTATGCACTCAGCTTTTGTTTCCATGATATCTGGACGATGGCAGAGACCCCCTGGATTGGTTCCACAGAAAGTCAAAGTAGAAGGTATGGGAACCCCTCGGCAGGGGGTAAAGACCGCTAGTAGCGGGCTGCCTGATATACTAAGTGGAAACAAGTTTGTCTGAGGAGACCTAAATGGTCGAAGCTGCGCGGGCACGGTAACAAACATCCCAGTTGTTATCAAACCTCAGACATGTCGAAACGACAAAACAACGATTCGAAGCCTTATCAAATAAAGCACGCTTTTAGTGCACCAAAGCCTACAAGATATGATTGTCCTGAGGGACATGCTTACATTTACGTTATAAACCCGAATCGTCAGCGCTACAGAATACCAGTGCTATTAGATTCAGGAACCCATGTGTGCCTTAATCACAAAAAACTCGTAAAAGAACTAAAAATCTCATTCACCGAAAGACGGAATCCGGTCAACATTCCAGGCTTTGATGG